>NC_084527.1:1267500-1430000 GCF_024500275.1 Phycodurus eques
TGAGCGAAGACTCTACATTGCCCGTAGGTGTGAATGTGAGTGCGGATGGCGGCTTGTATATCTGTGCGCCGTGATTGGCTGGCGACAAGTTCAGAGTGTAGTCGGTTGAGGCAGGCGCCGGCGCGCCCGCGACCCGAGTGAGGAGAAGCGGTACGGAAAACGCACGGATGGATCGTCACACGTTGCGCTTCGTAGCGAGTGCCCGACGCGACGCTTAAGGAGACGTGAACCAGCAAGTTTTACATACATTCGCTTCCAAAACATTTCGAATAGTGAGGACCATTTTTATTTGTACTCTTCCTTGCATCAAAATATGAATATGAGATGAGATCGTCGTTCGGAGGTGCTTAGTGTGCAGTCCTGCGACTGGGTGCGCGCGCCATTTTGTTGAATACGAACAACAATCGATAATCGATTTCACATCATCAAGAATGCAGCATCATTAAAGAAATCTCAAAAAAGACTCAATCAGTCGTTTCAAAGGGAGGTAAACAGCTGCGGTCGTCGTCGGTTAGGTCACACGGCGACGGCGGCGGCAGGTAAACAGCAGCCGTCGGCGTCGGGAAGGTCACACGACGGCACCGATTCCCGCAGATAGCTTCTTGTTTGACAACCTAGAAATGCTTTTCGCTGCTACAAACAGCAACGTGAGAATTACGTGAGAATTTGGCGCCCAGCTGCCGAGACGATAAATATTGTTGCGGAAACACGACTTCTAACGGATGTAAGATTATACTAGCGCGTCGTCAATCAAAGTGCAATTGTCAACAGCACGTCGGTGCGATGTCAACATCTCACACTTGGATTTAGCTTGTATGACCAAAGAAATCCATTTCTGCACTTCGGGGGGGGAGAGCAAATCCTGCGCTACCTTATACATTGAGCGATAAGATCGTTCAATGCGTTCTCCTCACTCATCCGACGCTCAGCCCGCACGTCCGCCACCGACAATCGAGGGAAGCGCGTCGACAGGCGGCGATGCGGCAACTGTTTTTCCCGCGCCGTCTCCGACGCCGCGACCCGTCCGGCCCTCGGGGTGCCGCTGTCGCAACGAGGGCTGCGCTCGCCGCACTCAGCGCCTGAAGTAACGCGCACACATCAGTTGCATTCTTCTCGGTAACACAACGCCGTGCGGGAGCCGGCCTCCTTCAACCCGCACGCAGTTCTAAAAAGAGCAAAAGGACAGCGCCCTCCCCGTCTCCTTCTTCCGGTCAGTCAGCAGCTCTCGCTTATATTCACACTTTCCCCATCACTCTAGCTGAAGTTAGCCACGTAGCGCGTGCGCCATTATTGCGACTCGGTGGGCCATCGGCGCTCGGCGGGGCCGGCGAGGCTCTGACTGCGTCTGGACGTCAAATACGTGCTGTGAATCTTTTTTAAATGAGCAACAATATAATGTGTCAATATAATCAATATAATGCAATACAGTTAGTACAACACTACTATTACTACAACACGACAGCCACAATGATAAACATACACATATTGTTAAATGGATGCTTTCCTGACAGTGTCAATCCATTTGTTTTTAAAGAAGTTGTGCTTGTCAAGACGGAACATTGACTCTTTGTAAACAAATTGACAAACAGACAAAAACAAAGCGGGTGGCGTTCAAACGTGTTCATCAGGACAGAGGCAAAGAAGCGGGAGCGTGACGAGACGCGCGTGGGTCGGGCGTCGAGGCGTCGAAAGGGCCCACTGAGTCACAATGTCAGCCACACGCGGCAAATCGAAGGGAGCGGCGGTGTGTCCGCAGCTTCCGACCGGTGCGCCGTCTTCGCCCCCGCGGACGTTGCTCCCCACTGTGGACACAAGCTTTTCAAAGATTGAAAACACTCGTGAAACCCGGAAGGAAGTGCATACAAGTGGTCGAACGTCGTCGTTGAACGTGTGCTTCCTCTTCTGAACGCCGTGCACCAACGTGCACCATGTTGACACACAAAATCCATTTCCATTGTACAGCAGTGAAAGGAAGCAGTTTCTCTGAAATGCCACGTCCTTAACAACAACAACAACAAAACCCTCATGGAAATTATTCACAAGGCCCTCATTGTTCCTCTCCAGCCTGTTAAAATGCACATGCAGACGTTATTGCGGAGGGGGGGGGGATACTGTAGCTATGTGGGTGAGACTTCAAACTGCTGCTAGATAACATAAGAAAAAAACATTACGCCTTCCTTTATAAAGCCTCATCTAAACCAGAATTCTAGAAACTACCATTACTATGACTTAACTGGCGCTAATTGTTACTGTATAATAATAATATTCCTTACATTTTCCTTCGACTCACAAGCAGAGTGTGATAAAACAAATCTGAGACCGTTTGGCATCTTAATCTTAATCTTAATTCAGTCAAACGTTAAATCGGAAGCAAACAGAGCCAGAGGGGACCGGGGGACGTTTGTTTAGCATTAACGCCAATAGAATTAGTCCTAGATTTGTGCTTTCACGTTACGCGCCAATCCAGCGAGTGAATGTGGCACGTGGCGGCGACCCACAAAGAAAGAGCTGCTCGAAGGTGTCCGCGATGCTCTGCAGCATTTGGGGCCGCCGTGTGGAAAGCGGCACCGCACGGCTAATGAGCAGAGAACGAGCGCTGCCGGTGATGGATCTCCTGCAAACATCCAACAAATTAAAAGCCACCACTCGGAGTCAAAAGAGCCTCCGGCTCAACTGCTCGGCGGAGTCTTCGGTAGTTTGCGCTCTTGAATCCGATCCCAGCGGATCAGGTTGCGCATTTGTGTTGCAGGTAGGACAAGAGATTCTTTTGCAGACATCTCTCGCGTGTTGCACAACTGTGCAAATTCTTTCCCATTAGATACTATTCCAGGAAATACAGCATTCATTCAGAATTGACATTAGGACCGCAATGCGCAGGTGTATTGGACGACCGGCTCTTATTACGATGCAGAATACGGCTACACCGGGGGTGCCCAAACCTTTCTGCTCCAAGATCTACTTTGTGAGCTACCAGTGAGCTAAAATTCTGGGCCGCCGACACAGCGCAGCACCAATGTATGTTGCATCACGGCGTGAGCCAATCTTGCACAACGCAACATAATTAACAATGTACATTTTTTTTGTCATTACCCGAGTTGACTCCGATGACTTGCACTGACGTGAATCAGCCAGGGACGCGTAGTCAGTGTCGTATTTTCCATGCGCGGTCCTAAAACGCCGCTCCGCATTTCCGTTCTTTGGCAATGCGACGGCAGACTGGCACAATGAGGCATCCGCGTTTCCAAAAGGTCATCGGGAAAAAACACTCCTCGTCCCATTCCGTATGAAAGTGGTACGTTTTTGTCTTCTTACTTGGTCCAGCTCCCCCACTCATTTTTATACCCGTTCTTAAGTTTAAGAGAAAACACCGAGAGATAAAAATTGGAGGTAAGCCACTGACGAGTCATATATTTGTGCTTTGACACACGACTAGGTTGCTAGTTTTGACACACTTGGCGCCGTTGTTTGCGCATCTGCAGTTACCTTTTAGCAGCCTTGTTTGCGCATGTGCGTGACCTAAGCGTCAGAAAAATTCAGATATCATCGGTTATATATGTACATCAACCAAGCGACGGGATGGATGATAGGTTGATGTCTTTTTGTTCTCATGTCACGCGATGTCATGCGATCTACCCGTACCGCCTTCGCGGTCGACCGGTCGATCGCGATCGTCGCAGAGCACCCCTGGTGTACACCGCTACAACCTCAACCCCGATTATAAACAGATTTTTTAAATGACGTGGGAATCGAAACCTTGTAAAGGCAGAATATTTAACAGAGCTCTGGACATCCTAATATTTGTGCTCGTAATGGCCAATGTATAACTGCAGTGGGCTTGCATTGCTCCGCCTTTCACTTGTATAGCGCTTTGACCTTCAAGGTACACAAAGCGCTTTTTGTTCTGTCTCCGCATTCACCCGCTGCTGACGGAGCATCAGGAGCAGCCGGGAGTTCGGTTTCTTGCTCAAGGACACTCGGACACGAGGGTCGAACCCACGACCTTTGGGTTGGGAGACGACCGCTGTACCGCCGGCCGTTACGAGAGCCAAACCCCGCACGCTGCGTGAGGATTCGGTCGGGTTCGGACACATCGCTCTGTGACCTGCGGGCTTAAGTGAAGCCAAGCTATCTGGGGGAAAAAAAACAAAAACAAAAACACACCCCCACCCCGATTGGTGTTTCGGGGCTAAGGTCTACAGAGTTTGACAGAAAGCCCCTAAACGCTGAACTCAAGCCACTGTACACTGTGAAGACAGCAAAGCGTCATAATATGAGAACGTTTTGTATACTAGCGTGTTGGGCTGGTATGTGCATCGCCTCCCAGGCACCATGGAACAGTTTGAATCCATCCGAATACTCAAGAGGAATACCTGAGGTCATGTTGCCAAAGACAAATGTAGGACACCCGTGTTCGGAAGCAGCAACAAACAGAACACCCCTGGCCCTCACCCAACAACAAGTCCGGCAACTGGGTCTTCCCTGGAACCAGTAACAACGGTTATACCGCTAAATATTAGTTCAGTGATTCATGGGGGGGGGGAGTTTTTTCAGGATATACAGTAAATGCTCGCAAAGAAAAATGCAGCTGTTTTAATTTAGACTGCTGTGTCCAGTGTTGTCAATGCATTTGTATGAATGGGAAAACAAATTGCGTTCACTTTTTCAAACGCAGTATTATTGCTCCAAACAAGTACTATAAAAGAGCCGATCCATGAAGTGAAACGTGGCAATCGGCAGTCCAAGTCACCAGACTTGCACGATGGCAAAAACACAGAAACCACATCAAAGCGGCCCGGCCAGGCCGCAGCGCCCCCGTGTTCCGGTTTGTTCTTCTCCTGCAAAGGGTTAATTACGCTGTTCCTTCAAAGGGCTGCACGGGCCATCTGCTTGGTGTTTCAGAACTGAACTTGGGAGATTCCTGTCAGGCCCAAGTAAAATATAACCAGGCCAATCAATCATTGCAGTGCTAAATTACACCCCCCGCTGTGGTTTGTGGGGGGTAATTGCACATTAATGTCTCACTATGAAAACGGCACCTGGCCTAATACCGCCACGATCCGCTCGAGTTCGCGTTTCAGGGGCACGCCGCCGTGCGGCCGCCACTCGGGTCAGGACCACGTGTTCTGTATCGGGCTGGGGGGAATTGTAGCTTGTGTGCTGTCATTGTACGGAAACATGTGCCCCTCCGGTCCCGTACGCAAATAAGCAAACGGTTTCTTCCCGAGGTCTGTGAGGGACAGCGATGAGTTTCAAGGCGAGCTGGTGTCCCTGGACGCTCTGCTTGCTGCTATCAATAGTCAGCTATTTGAGTTTGTGCAACCGAATCCTGAGGCTCTGTATGAATGTTTACCGATGCGGGAGTCTTGTTAACGCCCCTCCTGAGCGACTGCATGTCACAAATGAAAAATATCCACTGCGCGGAGCCGAGCCAGGTCAAATGGCACTTGGTTCAAAAAGCCGCTTCTGAGAACTTTGACCTTCGAAATACGCTCTATCAAAGAACAGGCAGTACATCACCGAAAGGAAAAACACACAACTCAACGCTCTTTTCTCGATGTTCTCGCACTCGCTGAACTGCTCCGCTTGGTCAAAACGCTGTCGTAAAAAAAAAAACAGAAACACGCTGCAGCACCCACCCACACAAAAGGTCTGTTTGTCAAATTTTTAAATGACCTGCAAAACATCCATTCGCCTTTTATAGCCGGGAAGCCAGAGCCCATCGCGGCTCTCGGGAGATACACTTGAAAAGCGTCCTGCTTGTAGTTAAATGGAGCCACATGCTGTCACATTGGAGGAAACAAAAACAAGTCGAGCCTGTTTGACACACAGCTGAGAGTCATCAAGGCATGAATCTGGCACCCAAAGCCATCCGTTTCAGGTGTGCAGGTGTGCGGTTTATGCTTGTGTGTGTGTGTGTGCCTGCGTGCACGTGTTCCAAAAAATTGGATGGTGAACATCCATCCATTTTCCGTACCGCTTCTCCTCATGTGGGTCGCGGGCGTGCTGGCGCCTATCCCGGCCCGGCTATTCGGGCGAGAGGCGGCGTACGCCCTGAAGCGTCAACAATTTTCATTTTGAATCGACGCTCAGAGAGTTACCAATTCAATAGTAATACAGCCATTTACAGGGTGGAGAACTGCACTGCGTCATACTGAGAGCGGATTTGAATATTAACAGGTCATCAATACCAATCATTAGAAACACCCTTCAGTGGGACACTTTTTCTTCTTTTGGAGTGGCACTATCTGAGACGTGTACATTTATTTTGGAGGTTGCGATTTGCGATGGGGTGGAACTGGTGGCTACCATCTTCAGCCAAACGAGAGCGAAATCACTGCATGTAAGCGGCAAGGCCGAAAACCAACATTAATGCTGAGAGGTACACACAGGTCTTGGAGAAACATATGCTGCCATCCAAGCAATGTGTTTTTCATGGACGCTCCTGCTTATTTCAGCAAGACAATGCCAAAGCACATTCTGCGCACGTGTCACAACAGCGCGGCTTCGTAGTAAAAGAGAGCGGGTAGTAGACTGGCCTGCCTGCGGTCCAGACCTGTCTCCCGTGGAAAATGTGTGGCGCATTATGAAGCGTAAAAGACGACAACCGAGCTGTTGAACAGCTGAATCTGTACATCAAGCAAGAATGGGAAAGAACATCTTTCTGTAGCAAAGCTTCACATAGGACAGGCCCTGTTACCATGAGGGGAACAGACATCAATAGCAAATGTCTAAATGACTCATAGACAAAACAAAACAAAAAAAAAACAACGCAATTTCATGAATTAAAAGTTTTCCACCTATGGCACACAGGCTGCATACGAACACAAACCATAAAATTCGAGCAGTCTTTCAACTCTGCCCAGATTGTTTTCTTTGTGGTATTTTGGCTTTGTGGTGGATCAGCAGCCCGTGTAACTGGGTGAGGGCCAACGCATCCTAGCAACGCATCAATCCCAGATCCAGTCCCAACTTGCCAAATGAAATTGTCTCAAGGTAAAGGCGATGCTCTTTCTCAATAACATCTGCTCCGAGCTCGCTTTGGATCTTTTGAGGCTCGTTCTCAGACGCTCGCAGACTGAACGCAGCAGCCGGCGGAGCCGGTCAGGACTTGACGTGGGTCCGTTGCCGCACAGCTGAACTGACACGAGTGCCAGAAGCAGACCGACGGCACGCTCGCCGCTCCTGCCCCGTGTGGCAATGGACCACGATCGCGCCGACGCTTTATGAATACGAAACGCAACCGCAGTCTGTCGAGAGCAGTGACGTCCAACCTTTGTGGAGCCAAGGCACGAGTCTCACGGCACACCAACAAACAAAAATGGCACCAAAAGTGGATGCATTCATTGTTGGATGTACTTCCTGCCATCTAATAGAAGAGCATGCATTTGTTCTGTCTGTCACTATGCCTCGCTGGCATAAATAGAGGGACAAAGATACATGATTTCTTGTCAAGAAATATTTTTGGGAGCATTTAAGTAAAATGTGTTAATTTCCCACGGCACAGCCGAAAAGCGCTCAAAAAGCCACGCTGGTTGGGAATGGCTGGTCGAGACAGAAGTTCGAAACTCACATTTCCACAATATCAGACTTGTATTTTCCGCTACCAGTCCCAGATGGTTTAGTGCTGCGCAAGCGATGTCAAGTACTTGAAATCGTATCCATTAACGGCACATGCTAAGATGAGTGCATCTCCGGCTGATATTAGCCGCAGTGGGAAAGCATGCTGTGAATTTGTTGCTTCCGCGGTGGGCCGGCGCTGCTGCGGCAGCCGGGGGCCGCGCTGACCGACGGAGCTGCTTTCGCCAAAGAAAGTACAAACATCGATTTTGCTGCACGACTCCATCTGCTTTCAGGGCAGCCACATTGGCACGGAGTGGGAAATAACACTCACTGTGATATTAATTAGACTTTGCACCGAGAAACACATAACGCATATCACATTTTTGGGTTTTGTGACACATTTCATTCAACTTAAGCAGCATGTCCTGAATACAGCATATTCACTGGTTGTTGAAATGTGTTGCCAGGACATGGCCGAGAACACAAGGATGTTAATCGATCCTGTTAAAAGGTCAAACCGAAATTTGCGCACTCGGATGTCAGACAGACACTCGTGCATTAGAACGTAAAAGAAAGCCATTTGATGCGTCGCGGGATCGAAAGTTTACTTGTATTCACTAAAATGCCGTGCCATTCTTTGTCAAACAACCACCTTGAAGTACACGTGCACATTCGATTTCTGCATTATGGATAATATGCCAAATGCCTGAGATTCCGCAACATTGGACGAGACGATATATACCATTACACAGCTGTCTCCCTGCAATAACACAGATAAAAGCGTTTTCCCGAGGTGAAGGAAAATGGGGCGTCAAAGACTGTTGCTGTTCTGTACGTGAACACGTAACGTGATCGTATCTCGCGTCAACAAATCTCTCAGCGGGCCAACGCTTTCGATTTCCCAGTGTGCCGCGGCTACCTCGAGCTTTGCGCCTCGGAGATTTGCTGCGGCTCGATATTTAAACTTGAACGTGACCCCCGGCAGCCTGCGACAGAAGCTGGAAGAAAAGTTCCGTTTTTCTTTTTCTTTTTCTTCGGCATCTGAGATTGCCCGCTTATTGCGTGGAACACGTCGTGGCAGGCGGGTTTGGTGTGGCATCTTTCCGTCCGCTTGTTGCCTTTGGTGTGTTTGTGTGTGTTTGCAGGTTGAGACCGGTGACTAAACGCAACATGTTTACCTGCAGAAAGCACAGAAGTGTGTGTGTGTTTGTGTGTGCGCGAGTCACTTTGGGAGGCCTGAGGCCAGACTGCAGCGCTGCAAAACAAGAGCTGCTGTCGGCGAGACTTTGATTGGCACAAAAACAACTTTCCAAAAAATTCCATCCACATTTTTGAAATTATTCTTATAATATGATCTCAATTTAGCCGGTTAACTTTTTTTTATTCTTGAGCTGACAATGGAAAAGGAAAAATGTCTGGAATGTCTTCTCTTTTCATGTCCTTACTTGGCAGGCGAAGTTTTCCAGACAATCCAAGATGTAACGCAGGGCTTCGAAATGTTTGTTGCCAACTCGTGTTTTCCTCTCCGCGCACAAACCACCAACACGGGCCCCCAGACAAAAGCTGCCAGGCTCCACATGTGCCAAGAACAGCACTGGACAAGCGGAAGTCTCCTAATAAGCAATACGCACGCACTTAACATGACTTGAAAGGAAGAGCGCGCATCAAGTGGAAATGAGCTCCCCCTCAGTCAGGTCAAAGGTCGGCACTTCACCGAAGATGGAAAATTGTGTGTGTGTGTGTGTGTGTGCAGAGGAACAAAACGATTTGTTTTAAGGATGCAATGGAAAAAAGGGACTAGTGGAGGAAAAAGAAGTTTCATTTCTTTTCTTCTCCTGTTATTTGCAAATTCAGCCAACATCTTTCATCGGTTGATAACAATCTGCACTTTCTTTAACGGCCTTTCGCCCCAAATCAGATTTGCGGGCTCCGGCAACTTCAAATGCGCCAGCAAACGGACGGACGAACGATTATTGTCGGGCCAGATCACCTCCGTGAGAAGCTTCTCGGTTGGGTTCTGCAGTTTTTTCCAGAGCGGAGTTTGTCTGCTTCCCACAGCGACAGACTGAGTGAGGCCAGCGGTTGCGTCGCCGCCCACACGCTTCAAGTCTGGTTCTGCCCGAGCTTCCTTCCAGTCAGTCGCGCCCCTCTCACCTACGGAGGGCTGGCCCTTCTCGCGAGGATGACGAGATGGCTCTCCCCGAAGAAGATGGCGAAGCGTATATGGACCTTGTCTGCAAGGAGAGTGCAGGAAGCTATCTGCTAGCTTCGTTTGGGGATACAGAAGACTCAACTGTATTAGTTTGACTCATTTCAGCCTGAATATGAAACAACTTCTGACAGTCTTTGCAGTTATTCAGCTTCCTTTTGTTTGTGACTGTGACAAAATGTTACATCAGTGAACCACCGTAATTTACAGAGGTTGTGGACCAAGTCCAGACACGAAAAGAAAAAAAAAAAAAAAGGTTTAGAATTGCATATATTAATAATTTAAACCCTACATGCAGCCGAAGGTCAAAATAAATGGCTTCCAGATGATTAGATCCCGACCCCCAAAAAATGCTGGTGTGCGTGTTTGCGGCCTGTAAAAATGACCAACGACTTTCCTATTAGCCCTTTTATTATTTGTAATTATTCGGGTGGCCTCTTCAGGTGTTGGGGGGGGGAAAAAAAGCGAGCCACATTGCGCAGGTGTTACAACAGTGTGCCCTGCGGGTACCAGACTGGCCTGCCCGTTTCCCATTGAAAATGTGCGCAAGCAAAATACCACAACGGAGAAACACCCGGACTGTTGAGCATCAGGCAAGAACGGGAAAGAATTCTACCTACAAAACTTCAACAATTCGTGTCCTCGCTTCTCAAACGCTTGTCGAGTGTCGTAAAAACAAATAAAAGTAAAGAAAAGGTGCCGTAACACGGTGGTAAACGTGCCCCTGGCCCACATTTAACAACTACGTGATGCAGGCATCACGTTCGAAACGAGGGAAAGGGTTAACCGTCTGAAAATTCGATATCTTGGATTTGGAGGGCATTCAACTGAATATCGGTTCAAAAGGATTTGAGAATCATTCTATTCGGTTTCGATTGACATTTTACAACAACGCCGCAACTTCAATGGAATTGGGGTCTGTACGACTACAATGAAAGGAAGTCATACGTTAGTCTGAGCTGCATTTCGGGCTGGTGCTCGTTTAGCCTCAAAAAGTGCTGAAAATGAGGCAACGGGTTCTTTTCTCTCCGCTGTCAATACAAAGCTGAGATGACTGGAACAAGAACCATCAACAATTCTTATCTTGCCGCCCGATTAGCGCCACCGCGACCTCTTTCAGCTGCTTCAGCGACGCGGTAACCAGTGTGCGCATTTGTATTCGATAACAGCAGGAATCGACACGCGCACACAAAGCACAGATTGTATCCAGAGCCACACGTTTGTCTCAAAAGTGTTGACACTGCTGTGCCTCATTATTCTTATAACAACACCACTCTCATGAGACTTTAGGGTCTATTTTAGGAGTGGAATACTGTACCAACACATACAGACATTACAGGTCATCAAATTTGAGAAATAATGATTCTTTTTCTTTTTCTCGCTGCGTTACTCAACTAAATATGCTTCTTTTTTTTATTATTGCAAGGTGTTTATGCATGTTGTTAAGGAGTGAACCATTTTACTTTCCTATTGTTGCTAAAAAAAAAAAAAAAAAAAGGTAATTTGTGATAGCATCATCCAGTCGTCATCTCCCTGAAAGTGCTCAGGTGTTTTAGGAGGCTTTCAGTAACAGGCGGCATGGCATTTATTATTTTGCGCACAATATTACACCATTTCAAAACGTTTGTAAACAACACACTAAAGAATACTTCCTACTTACCTGCACTGAAACGGGCTTGCGCTGCCACATTGAACCCAAAAGGTTGAGATGTTTTTTTCTGATTTCCATAAAAAATACAATAAAATAAAAGAATCCAGCAAAACCTGTGGGTGAGGAGGATACATTGAGTCGATGTCAATACTGCGATTGGCTGGCGTCCAGTTCGGGTGTACCCCGCCTCTCGCGCGAAGAGAGCTGCGATAGGCTCCGGCACGCCCGCGACCCTCATGGGGAGAAGCGGAACGGAAGATGGATGAATGAATGAATGAATGAATGAATGTTGTAAATAGCTGCACAAGGAGCACAAGACTTCTTAAGGCAAAGACCGGGAGGCAAACATCAGCACGAGCTTTGTGGAAGGCCTTTTCTCAAATGTGTGCTTGGGTTGCCTTTCAGTAATCCAACTTGAGACGTCATGGTGAAAAGGTCTATCTGTAGCCACACGCTTATGATTATTATCTTTTTTGGAGCAGTCTTTGTCCTTCACGGCCAGGCGTGGCCTAATGGGTAAGATCGTTGCCCGGCACAGCGGGGGACCAGGGTTCGAGACCCCCGGACTCACGGCTGCGGTGTCCTTGAGCAAGCCACAGATACCCCCAACTGCGCCTCAGCTGCCCCCTGCCCCAGTGTGTTCCGCTAACAAGTGTGTGTGTTCACTGTGATGGGTAAAATGCAGAGCAAAAAATGTGCGCGCGCGCGTGTTCACGGCAATAAAGGTGATTGTTCTTCTTCTTCTAATAGTTAGCCTAGCTTCTTCTCTTCAGCAATTTCCAGCAGTCTAGACGCTCTGCGACAGCACGCCGCCCTCATAGGGCGATCCTGGTACTACCGCGGTGATATCCTCAAGAAGTGGGAGGTGTGCTGAGTCATCCGGAGTGGACCACACACTGTGAGAGAAGTGAGAAGTATTCCCCTTGTCCATCATGGGGGGGGGGGGCTCTCAAATTTAAAAAAGGGCTAAGATGTTGGAACCTGGCACGTGCGCGCGCTCATGTCATACCCTCGTCGTCCGCTCTGAAAAGGAGCATTTTCATGGCAAACTGAAGGATTTTCAGGGCAGCCTGCCAGGCCCGCTGCGGTTGCGGAATGCGTTACGAAGCTCGCACGGGCGCACCGATGCTCACGTGGGTGTCAAATAGTCCACTTGCCGTGTCACGAAGCGCTTCACATTTTGCACTTGCTTTCCCTCTAAATTCTTATTCGGCCTCTTGTCTTACATGCAAATAGAACTCGCGCGCATCTGCTGTACAAGCCAGTGACTGACTTTGCACACGCACAGTTTTCCTTACTGACCCGGTCAATCCGGGCATTCAGATCAAGATTGAATCGGCGCATCCGGGCGTATCCGTGAATATAGTCTACCACATATCTGGCGCTTATTCATGAAACAGAATCAATGTTCATGTCTAACTATCGACTGTTCGCATGAAGTTAGGACGAAGTGACGCCTCTGTTGACATGGGGCCAGGTTTCCGGCTCCGCCCCCTGACTGCGGAGCCTCACGTCTGTCCAAAGGACGCCTGAAAGGAAATACGGCCGAAGAAAAAGGAAGTGTATACGAAATAATTGTCGTCGATCATGCGTCAGATTCCTTAATAAATAAGTCCTTATTGTTGGCGTGACCTTAGACAAAATGTCAGCCCTCTTTAACTCGCCCTTGTGTGCGCGCTCACAGTTTGCACGCTGAAAGGAGTCTTTCATCCATTAAAACCAGACGCATCGCGGATCCGACCGCGAGGTTCGGACCTCGCCGGCGTCATCCGTCAAAACATTCGCATCGTCCAAAAGCATAACTACACGGACGCGGCGAGGCTGGCCAGCGTTGACCACGACGTGTACGTTGTGAGAAAAGCCAAGTGGAGAACGGTCACCCATCTGCGAGATGTTACGGATCGTTGCCGGGAGTCTGAAGAAGTGCGTTGCGTGTGGAAACCGCAGTTGACGTCTCTGCGACTCAAAACGAGCCCCTCGCCAGCCCGGGCCGGCTGGCCGGCATGCGCTTGTTTACGTTGAGAGTCCATCCAGACAGCGCACGCACGCCACAAGAGAACACCTCACTTTGGTGGGGGGGGTACACAACTTCTTTTCTTTATTTTCTTTTTTTTTTCAAATACTCCCAACTTGTGCATTTATAACAACAAACTTGTTTTTGCCTGCAAGCAGAAGTGAGGAGCAAAACGCGACATTTACTCAAGTGACTTTTTGGATCAGTTGCACTTGTCAGAGCACTTTCAATGGAGTATTTACGTGAAGAAGAAAGGGTCCTTTTACTCCATGACAATTACAACGCTCTACATGGCGCTTGCTAATTTTATTTATAAATTCTTGTTGCGCAATCGATTTGTTTAGACTCCGTTGGGCAAATCCAACGTCGCCATGGTCGTTTACCAATCAAATGGCACAAAGCAGTCACATGACCGCACACATCTTCTATCGGGCTTGGCGCGCCAATCAAAGTGACTCATATCGGGGGGGGGGGGGGGGGGGGGAAGAAGGAAAAAAAGTCGTGTGCGACTCATGTTGACGTTACAGTCTACAAAAAAAATAATATTTTCATGCAGCCTCGTCTTGTGACTGCCAAACGTGGATATGATTACTTTTGACTTAAAAACACCTTGCGCTAAGTTGCAGATGTTTTTTGTTGTTGTTTTGCTTGTGCATATTGCAACATTAGCCCAATTTTCGGGTCAAAAGTCACCGTAAAATATCCATCTATTGCAGTACGTGCTCTCACACACACACACACACACACACACACACAAACTAGGGTTGTGGTGCAAGTACCCAAAATCGACAAATGTGGTCAACAAGCAGTGTCTTCATTCGGTCATTTTAGTCAATAAAGCAAAACCGGTTTCTGCAAGACCTTTTGCATGCACTGTTGTTTTTTTGGCACTCGAAACGGTGGCGAGTGTGTGCGGACTCCCATTTAACGTGAGTTTGAATGTGATTGGTTAATACTGAATACAGACACGTACAGTTTGCACCCTCGTGCCACCAGATTATTTCCGTTGGTTTTTTTCACCTCCCCTCTCAAAAAGACAAAAAAATAAAAGAAATCAATTGAGTCGGACAAATTCTTGGTCACATTTATGGTGGAAATACTTTGAAAATGATTTATCTTGGTGTACATGACTTTACATCACACAAATCTGGTATTTGAACCGGGGTGTGTCGACTTTTTATATTCCCTTTTGCCTTTGTTCCTGTTTTTGTAATCTCCGCCCGGTGAGCCTATTGCGCCGTTGAACAAGTGGAAACCAAATCGTGTTGGAGATGAATTTGCCTTCATTTTCAGTCGTCATTTGTTACTTTGTGAATATTCCATTTATTATGTTCATGATGAAGCGATATTGTTCAGCACATTCATGTTAGATTTATTTGTTTATTCAACAGTTACTCAGGACTGGAGTGGTTTTTTTTCTTGCTCCTTTCTCACAGGCACGTGCACATGTGGCGCCTCTCGAGCGGTGAAGAAGACCATAACGAGAGGTGGCTAACCTGAGTTCTTTCCTCTATCCAGAATAGGAAACTGTTTAACCAATAAACTCAACGGTACTTACTTTTAGTCAATGTATATATATCTATTTTTTTTTAGATACTCTAAATCTCAAATTATGAAGACTTTGCTCTTTACTTTTGTAATTATTCGGGACAAAAGGTCTTTTGCAATTATATTCTCTCTTATAAAACAACGTTATCTTGTTTGTGACAACTAAAAGCTCCAATGTACAATCACGACTTTTAACCTGAATGTCGGATGGTTAATGAACAGACTTGGTTATATAAGAAGTTTCAACATTTCATGATTAAAAAATAAATATATTGAAAAGGCAATCAACCTTGGTTTCAAAATAAATGAGCTCACATCAAAATGTCTTCTTCAAAACAAACAGAAAGTCACCACAAAACGTCCACATACACAAAGCTAACCTAAGGGCTAAGGGCCCAAGGGAGTGTAACAATAGCCGGAAAACGAAAGACGTTCCAATACCCCAAAGTGACGCCGCTGGCCGGGTCGAGGCTTGCGTTCGTGGTTAGCCTACCAAGAAATGGCTTCTTCACAAACAAACTTGGATTCCTTTCCACCTTCGTGGTCCAAAGGGCAGGAGTGAAGAAAGAACCCTGAGGGCTCCCGTCCGCTCCCTCGAGGTCCCTCGCCGTCCTCGGCGACTTCTTCGCCCTACGCAGGCCTCACTCATTGGCGTCAGCTTGTCGCTCGCTTCCTAGCAAAGTCCATTTCTTCCCATTAGCCTCTGTCTTTGCGGCGAACTCCACCAACTTAAGTCTTCTGTCGAGTAGCTCGCCCCAAACTCCATCTCTATCTAGCTGTCGCTGTTGACGTTTTCACGTTTCAGAGTCTTTGGCCAACGACGAAAAATGTCCACTTTACAACTTCCTACTTGTCCTCCTCCTCTCTTTCTTTTTTCTTTCTCGAACCGCCAACGTCCTTCGCGGTACGTCATTTCCTGTCCTTCGACCTCAGACGTGATTCGTTCTTTTACACGGGTTCAATGAATACAGTCACAAAACAAAGGTATAGCTTTTTCCTTTTCCCAGGTCATCAACCAAAATACATTTCAATATCAATTCTTACACAAGGAAATCAATTCAGCACACCTTAATAACATTAACCAAAATTCCCATCGCTTCATTGCTTTTAACTTAATTTCTATTCATTAAGCAAGAAACCTATTGAACTATTTACTTGGAATATACTGCAATATTCTACCGAATATTTTCTTTCGGTGTGTGCCGTACCATTTTTTTTTTTTACCGGGTTACACACACATAGCCGCCAAGTAATGCACAAGCACCTGTCCTTTTTACCCTAAACCCCAAAAGTGCATTTTCACGACAGCCCCCTTTTCCCCCCTCAATCGTCAATACCAAAAAGTTCAGAAATGAAAATGGCCGTCTCCGTCATCAGTTTGACCCAAAGTGTTTTGAAATCTGATGGGCATTTATTTGAGTCCCAGAAATAAATACATAAGTTAAATACAGACAACTGCTTTTTTTCTCAATTTTATTAATAATTTTAGCGATAGATGGCCTTTTCTTGGCCTTGAGCACCTGCCCCCAAAATGTCTGTGCACATGCCTGCTTACTGAAGAAATTCTCTGGAGGACTTCTTAATTTTTTTGACTTGAGTAGTATTATATTGTAAGTAAGAGTACTACACAAGTACAATATTTGTCGCCTGTAAGGAGCACGCACGTGTCTGCCAACGCATCCAAAACGAATCATCAGCAGACAACTTTTGGCGTAAAAGTCTTGCGGGCCCTCAAAGCGCTCAGGAACGAGCTCGCCAGAGGGACGGCCGAGGTTCGATGTTTCGGAGACAAAGTGAAGAGAGAGCGGACTTGGATGGTTCGGACACGTCCGCGGGAGAAATCGTGAGTATATTGAGGACGGAGCTGCCAGGCAAGAGAGCGAGAGGACGACGAAAGAGAAGGTTGATGGATGGATGGATGGATGGATGGATGGATGACTCTAAATTGCCCGTAGGTGTGAATGTGAGTGCCGATGGTTGTTTGTTTGTTTGTGCCCTGCGATTGGCTGGCCACCAGGTCAGGGTGTAACCCCGCCTCCTGCCCGATGACAGCTGGGATGGGCTCCGGCGTGAGGAGAAGCGCGACAGAAAATGGATGGATGGATGGAAGGAAGAAAATCCGCAAAGCACTGCGTCGGCAAGAGGTGAACCGTGATGAACACTGCGTTGACACGTTGCACATCCATCCATCCATCCATCCATCCATCCAGTTTTATCCAGTCCAGGGTCGAAGGTCAGCTGGTGCCTCTCCCAGCCGACGCTCGACGATTGGTCGGCAGCCGATCCACGGTGCGACACACGACATGCCGGGGTTCCGAAGGCGCGGCGAACCGGAACGACGAGGCACACTCGCTCATTTGCCCTTTTTCATCGGATGGTTTTATGATTTATGACACGGAAGAGTTTTCACTCCCAAAATCTTTTGCAATGATGCCATCCGAGTTGGGTTTATGCCACTGCCATACGGACGGAACTTGCGAGAACGAGGATCTTGTAGGAGGACCAGACAAAAAAGCAAGAAGCCCAATTCATTCTTACCGACTAATCATGAAAATTTGGCCTCAAGATTTTCACTGTTTGTCCTCGAAACACTTGTTCGAAGGTTTAGGTTTTAAAATGTTTTATTGAAGGCCGTCGTCCTCCCGTCAGCCGTTACGGAGATGACGTCATTGTCGGCTGCGAGCTGCGACTGAACCGCCCTTTCGACGTTTGCAAAAGGTTGCAAAAACGCGCGATGTCGACAACGATGACACGTGATGACGAGGATGTCATCGGCGGTGGCCCTTGGGGTCTTCCCCGATCGGGGCCTCAACCCTCGCGTCGCCGGCAACGGCTGCGGCTCAGTCGGTAGAGCGGGTCGTCCGGCGAACGAAGGGTCAACGGTTCAAATCCCGACTCTGACTCTCGGAGTGCCCTTGGGCAAGCCGCCGAACCCTAAATTGCTCCCAGCGGGCATCTGCGAAGCGCTCGGCCACCGCGACGGTGTCGTTGAAGCGCTTTATCAGTGCGATCCATGTACGAGTTGACTTTTTTGCCTGCCTTGTAGAAAAGGTGAAACACTTTCGTTTGACGAAAGAGCAGCCGGCACACTTTGCCGAGCGGTTAACACATCGGTCAGACGTTTCAACAAGACTCAACGGCGCCGCAGATTTCCGTGCGCGTCGTCAGGGTCCTTCTCAGCTCTCCAATCGTCCTCGTCGGTTCTCACGAAGGCGGCGATTGGGCCGCCCGCAGACGCGCACACACCGCGTGCAGCCCGGCGTCTTCCGGGTCGTTTTTTCCTTCTGGTTCGCTTTTCGCCGGCGTCGCCGTTTGGAGGACGGCCGAGGGAAGCGGCGACGCGCGTTCAGTTCTTTCTCCGTGTGCGCGGGAAACCTTTACTCGTTCGGCAAGCGGCGGAAGAACGACGTTCCCGAGCGCCTCCGCCCGCTCCTGGAATACACCGGCAGGCCGCTTACACACACGCCAGCCTTGTAAAAAGAATCTTCAGGAATCCCTCTTGTGAGCCATTAAGCGTCGCGGGAAGACGACTTTGGACTTTGGAAATGTCGTCGGTTACAATTGCAAGTTACGCTGTTGAAAATGGAATCGTCGTGTGACTATTGCAATTGTTTTGCCGAAGTAATGGAACTCATTACGTTTGATGACTTTTCTTAATTTTCAATGACCGCATCGACAGGTAGGTTCACTGAGGACGCTCAATTGCCCGTAGGTTTGAATGCGACGGGCCGGCGACCGGTTCGGGGCCCGAAAACGGCCGGGACGGGCTCCGGAGCGCGCCCGCGACCCGCGTGAGGGGAAGCGCTACGGAAAACGGACCGACGAATGCATCGACGGTTCCTCGAAATTAAAAAGGGCATTGAAAACCATACATCATCATTTTGAAATGCGCCCCATATTTCTTCTTGAAACAAATCATCAACTAATAGCGAAACAGGAGCTTGGGAATCAAATACATCGTGAAACAAATGTCTTTCTTGCTTTCTACGTGTCCAGCAAGTGGAAAATCATTTTCCACGGCACATCGGGTCGGAGTAGAAACGCTTGGAAAGTCTTCGCAGGTTGAAAAAAACGGCAGCAAGAGAACGAACAGCACGGCGCGGCGTGAACGCGACGTGAAAAAAGTGTGACGTCGCGGGCGAGTCCAAACGGCAGCCGGCGCGCCCCCTTGCGGCCACGCGTGGAGGCGACGGTGGTCGTGCGCGCGCGCAGTGGCGCGCGCGCGCGGCGACGAGCCGCGCACAGCAGCTTTGGTCGTCAGCTGCGTCAGGCGCACGTCGGCTTTGTGTTTGGCCACATTCGGCTTGAGGCCGATGTGACTTTGGGGACTTTGGGACTTTGGGACGGCGACATCTGCAACGGCGCGCTCGGCTGCTCGACGACGCAGGTAAGAGTTGCTTTTCGTGCCTTTTTCGCAGCGCCGAAGGCAAATTTCACTGCATTTTGCGCTCATCTTCTTCCAGAAATTGGCCGCGCGTGTGAACTTTTCGACGCAGAGGCTCGACGAGAGACTTTTTTCTGCTTCTTTTTTCGACTGCGACTTTGTCGGCATCTTTTCTCGGCTGCAATCGCCCCCAGAAATGGTGGGCCACCTCCACTTGCAAGCGATGGATGAAAGCCTCAAAGGACAGAACCGGGAAGGGCTGCTCGACAGTCCGGATTCGGGCCTGCCGCCCAGTCCCAGTCCGCCTTTCTGCTCCCTCTCGCCGGCTCTCGTCGAGTCCGCGCAGGGCCAGCAGCAGGCGGCGTGGAAGAAGGACGCCAAACTGGTAAGATGCCGCCTTCGTCGTCGCCATCATCATCATCATCATCCGTTTGTATCAGTGGGAGGCCGTCAGGGCCAGCAAGTCCTCCTCAGCGATCGGAAAGCGCTCACCTACTGACATTTATGACCTCAATTCAGTTCTAATGCGCTCCGTGAAATCGGGGACGTGGATGCTCCATTTTTCAAAACATTTGATTTGTCCAATCGGACGTCCGCCTTCTCCGCGCGGCCACGTCGATCTCAACGATCGGTCGTTCTGTACGATGGAACCGAAGCGATATCGGCAATAGGAGCGACCGGATCCGTAATTCGTTCTCACCCTCCGATAAGACGTCAGCGTGTTTCCGACCGCCGATTGGTCGGTCAGAGCGAAACGTCTTCCGCCGTCGGCGCACATGAATACACGAACTCATCATCGGCATGTCTGGGGAGTGTGATGTTTTTCAATTGCGTTTTTTTGCATTTGTGCGCCGTTACATTGCGATCTCGTCCAGCGTCCGCCGCTTCCTCGATTGCGCGCTGGATTCGGTCGTCCGTGTTATCGGATCAGTTAGAACGGACATTCCGGAACGGTGTCGTCGGGCGGAAACCGCGCGTCTCCAAAACATCGCTTTTCCAGAAAAAAAAAAGAAAAAAAGGCATTTGGCATTTGGCGGGACTTCGTCGCTTTCTGATGTCCTCGACCGATCGGCCGGATCTGCCCGATCGCAGTTCGGCTCTTGCGCAGATTCACCGACGGCGCGCTAGGCGCATTTCCCGTCAGTCCGCTACAGTTGCCCGACGCGAGCTCAAACGGACGGACGGGTGTGGTCCTCCATCAAATGACGTGGACGTTAACTCACGTATTCGGTTTTTGTACAGAGGAAAAAACGAGTAAAACCACCGAGCGCGGTCATTTGCATCGCATTCGCCCACATTTTATCGGGAAGCGACGCGCCGAAGAAGAACGGCCGACGCTTCTTCTCAGGCGGATCACAGCGAACGCGAAGCGTCGATCAGATTGACGCGATCGGCTTCGCTACCATTTTCCGTCCCGGATGGACCCGCCTCATCCTCACCGACATTTTTCACTCTGTTGGGCACCAACAGAAATACAACCGATATCTGATTCCAGATGTTTTTTTTTTTTTCAAAATGTATTTCATGGCGGCACGGCGCGCGACCGGTCAGAGCGTCCGCCTCGCAGTTCCGAGGACCGGGGTTCAATCCCCGGCCCCGCTAGTGCGCAGTTTGCATGTTCTCCCCGCGCCCGCGTGGCTTTTCTCCGGGCGCTCCGCTTTCCTCCCGCACCCCCAAAACATGCGTGGCAGGTTCATTGAAGGCTCTAAATTGCCCGTAGGTGTGACCGTAAGTGCGAATGGTTGTTTGTTTGTACGTGCGCTGCGATTGGCCGGCAACCGGTTGAGGGCGGACCCCGCCCCCTGCTCGATGGCGCCTGGGCTCGGCGCCGGCGCGCCCGCGACCCGCGCGAGGAGAAGCGGCTCACGTGACGGATGGGTGGATCACGATAATGGGCAAAAAGCCGAGCAATATTTGCTGATTGATCGGTCGGCCCTCCCAAATATTTCTGAAATTTCGCAGAATTTCTGAAATTCTGCGAAGTTTCGCAACGCACTTACTGTTCCCGCACTATTTGGATTGAAATGAATCACTTTGTGATGCAAATCGATGGCACCAGAATGTAACTTTATTGAAAGTGTTGTTTTTACAGCAGACTTTTTTGTTCTCCCCCCCCCGTGCGAGACACAGCGAGGCATACGTGATGAAAACTCATTTCCGGGTCACCGCCGCCTCCAAAAGCCCGGAGGACGTGTCCGCGCGGGCCCGTGCACGCTTCCTCGCGTCTGCACGCCATCGACGAGGATGCGACGGGCACGGGCGTTCTCGCCGCGTCGCCGCTGACGCTCGCAAAAAATGTCTCGAGGCTTCAGACGGGAAAACTGTCGGAGTTGGCTTTTGGACTTGGGGCGGCTCCGCGTTGCGCTTCGGACACGGTGTCGGCGGGACGCCGGTTTTCCCGGGCGCGAACGAGCTTCTCGCGTGGCGGCTCCATTCTTCGCGTTCTTCCCGGCACAAGATGGACGTACGTCGCAGGCCCAAATCTGCCATATTAAGAAAAAAAACCAACCGAGCCTTTTTCCTCCTCCCACGTTTTAAGCACTTTCAAACACGTTTGTAAAAGGATCCCTTGGGGCCCGTCGCCGTCAAGAAACGGGAGACAATCACGTAACGGGACTTTCTCACGCTCGTTTGTTTGTTCCAAAAAGAGGTCGCGCGTCCTCCCTCCAAGCTGCTGAAGTTGGCGGCAAACCGGCACAGAAAACCAAGCGAATGAAACATTGCGCATTGCAACACCAACATGTTCCGTCTTTGCAACTAATGAAGTGACGCTAGCTTAATGCTAACATATCACGTCAAATGCCAAAGACGGTCGGGCCGGGCAACACGGCTGAAAAATGAAAAATCAATCATTCTTGATTTTTTTTTTTTTTACCTATTCAAAAGGAAAAACGCTGAAGTTAGAACATTGGATTGTAAAATATAAGCTTGAACCTTTCAAAACAGGCCGACACAACTATGATCCCTTGATTGAAAAAAGGAATCCATTTGGTATGGCGAGCGTCGTCCAGTTCCGGGGGACGCCACCGTACGGATCCCGCCGGGACTCCGCAAGGTCGAGCGGCCCCCGGAAGCGGGCTGCCCCGGTGACATCTGACACAGACGATCTTGAACGTCATGAAATAATATCACGGAATTGCAATCGTACATGCAGATTTCAAATGCGCTTTATTGTCGGCGCGAGCGAACATTCTCGAAGCGTGCAGATGAACGCGGAGCGCAGCTGCCGGTTCCAAACATTCCGACGGCAACCCGGTAAGACGAGACGAGCGTCGGCATTCGGTCCCGTTTCCCGACATCCGTCCGCACGACGCGAGAAGCCTGCGTGTGTGCGTGTGTGTGCGTGCGCACCCGTTATGTCATTCGTCGGACACAATTTGCAGCAGAGATCCTCACCCGGCGGGTCACGGAACCCTTTTGGGCCGCTCGCCGACAGGGAGCGGACACTTCCGGGGGTCCTCCCTCGGTTTAGGGCCGTACCGAAATACGACACTTGGAGTTTACAAACGGCAACAGAATAACAAGAAGGCACGCGCAGTTAGCGTTGTAATTACAGTTTCCCCCCAATGGATTGTTTTGTCTGTGGACTTGAAGTGTTTTTCATCAAATCAAACTTCTTAGCAAAAAAGAATGCCATTTCAACAATTTCCATTGACACTTGCGCAAACGACACATTGCAGCGGCGTCTGGAAATCTTGACGACCTCAACTGACTCGTCACAAACTCAAGTGGGAGCGTTCAAACCACACGAACGTCGTGGCAGTGCGTGAGGAAAACTCGGCGCCCCGCCACAACAACCAAGTTGTTGACTGACATTTTGCAGGGTTCACTCAAACTATTTCCGCAGGAGCTATTCGTTTTCTCAGAACCGTATTGTTCTCAGCGGTGAAGGCGGCACAACATTTTCGATGAAGTATTGCATCTTTCCGCCTTCACGAGTGCATCAATAATCGGACAGCAAATTTAAGCGGTCGTCAGCGCGCCCTCCGTAGCGACGACGGTTAGTTTGACTGAAAACTCGCAGTAAATGTGTTCAATCCCCACGGGTCGGATGGAACCCCCGGACGGGCCGGTCGTGGCCCTCGGACCAAACGTTTGACACCCCTGCAAAAAGCACAAGCGACAGACCCCAAAAAACATTTTGGGTGAGGGAAGAACAGGTTACATTGTCCCGATGAACTTCACGGGTGGTTTTGAGCGAGCGGCGCACGACAGCGGAGCGTAACGCCGCGGCCGCTGAAATGCTTGACCCAACGTCGCCTCCACTTTTCCTTCACCGCTTCACGCCGGCGCCGTCGCCACTCGACCCGCTCACCGGCTGCTCGCGGATCGGAACGTCCGCGGCACGTTTACTGGCTTATTGTCCGTCGTCTGGCAGAACTGCAGTGACAAATTTCAGGGGATGAGTTGGGTTGCAAAATTCCGAGAAATGTTCGTCATTAACTTTGCCAGGAAATGAAGGGGAATAACGCTGGAATTTACACAATAACAGGATGACTCCTAATAGGGAACCGCAATCTAGTTGTGGAAGACATCCAAGCAGATTTCACGCAAGTCAAGTTGAATGACGTCCGTGCTATTGCTCAAATCACACGCACGTAGCGCACCGCTCGGCGCCGCGCTGTTGAGACCACGCCCTCGACGTGCGCTGTATGCACCGATGACTTGTAGAGTCCTTGGACAACACGTTTAAAACCAGAGCACAAGAATACGGAAGCCACACATTGCAAAACCTTATAGCGATCAATATTTCTGAATCGATAACGTCGTACGATCAGGGCGTGACATTAACCGCCCGCCAACGCGCCGAATGAGAGTGGAAGTAAACGATTTAAAATTGCATGACAAAAAGGGTTTTAGCCTGGACTTCAAAACACTGAACCTTTTTAGACAGTGATACCACACCTCAGCTGAACGGCAGATCATTGTATCATCTGCATAGCTATGATAGCATCATCAACATCAACATCATTGAAGGATCGCAGCCAGGGGTAGCATATACAGGCTGAACAACGGGGGTCCAAGGACTGACCCTTGAGGGACCCCATAGGTCATTTCCATTCCATCTGATTGAAAGCGAAAGAACTCCTTTCCTCCAGGTGGACCTGAACCATTTCAGCACTGTTCCTTGGAGTCCTCTGGCGGGAACTGTGGCGGTTTTAATTTCAGTCGCCCGCGCCGCTCAAGCCCCGCTGGACTCTTCATTTCATGGGAGACATGTCGGCAGCCTGGCCGAGATCTGCTCCAAAGGTTTCCCGGTTGTAATGCTTTATATTTCCACTTCCCAGCTGTCTTACTTGCTGCTCGACACCACAGGAACAGACGCCAGGACCCGCATGTATCCCGTCATCTACGGGGAGAGCATCGAGGTCGACCCAAAACCGGAGCAAGAACTCAAGTGAGTCACGCACGCGGTAAAGAAAACCACGGCGGCGGTCGTAATCTTCCCGCGCTCAATCTCCCGCAGGTGCACTTCGGCGGTCCGCTACGACTCGGACAAGCATTACCGAGACCGAGTGTACTGCGTCCCCGTCCCCACGGACGACGGCGTACGCCGAGACGGTGGTGGTGTTGCCCAACTGCACCTGGAGGAGCTACAGATCGCAAGTGTACCTGGAGCCGCGGCAAAAGCCCGTCGGCTACCAGACCACCGCCGTCGTGTACCCCAAACACGCCAAGAACATTTACCGCACCACGCTGACCTACAAGGCCGCGCCCGCGCGCCGCTGGTTCGTCTCCAGAGTGCAGCTGGAGTCCAGCGAGGATTCCAGTCCCTGTATCATCTACACCGAGGACCTGTAGGCCCCACAACGGTTTCGGCGGGGGGGTTTTTTGTTTGTTTTTGTTTTGTTTTGTTTTGTTTTGTTTTGTTTTGTTCTTGAGGAGTCGAGGATAACATAGTAGAAGGGCGACACGAGAGATGACCTTTTTCGTTGGCGGTGTTCCTCTCTACTCACCCCCGAGGAAATCCTGAAACGTTCCGCTGTTGCGGTTTCAATTCGCAGCTCAGCGGCTTACGTCTTTCTATTTCATGCGAATGAGAGCTGACAAAGCCGTTGGGACCCGGCTGAAAAGAAGGACGTTCTACAACCGAACGCCGAGGATTTGATCGTGCGAGCTGGTGCCTCCTTTCTAATTGCGGCTTGATTGCACATATGAAAAGCATCTTGATGTGTGTGCGCGTGAACCATTGGACCAAAGTTGGTTTTTTTGTTTTGTTTTTTTAAAAGAAATAAAAAAACACATTACGTGAGATGCGCACGGAACGGCCACACAAGCTGCGTGTGGCTATGGCGCAACCTTTTTCGCGCCGTATTTAGGCTAGAATCAATTTTAACGAGACACCGTATTTATTCCGAGGTGCGTTACAATTACAGCCGCGACTTCTGACCGAAAGAGGGAAATGTTTTGTCGCAGCAACATTTCAATGCGATTGTTTGTCTCTGTTCTGAGAGAACAAAAGTGACTTGAGCGTTTCCTCACGATCAACCAGACGAATTTCCGACAAATATTTCATATTACCCGAAATGACACATTTCGAGCCCAAGAAAGGTTATTTTTAAGCAGCTTCGCTTTTTGTTCTAATATGACGCATGAAGCAATGAAACGAAAAGTGAGGATCTGGTTTGACCGCATGCCAACAAATAGGACGTTTCAAACTTTCTACGTTTCACCGTCGTAACTGCCTGCAAAACTCAAGTTTGTCGGGACAGGGCGAATCGACGCTCGCTCCGCTCGGTGAATGGACCATGTTGACGAAATACCTTTTTCTCTTGCGGTTTGCAATCTGGACACCAATTTAGTTTCAGCAGGTTTTTGTTTTTTTTGGAACATTAAGGGCCTGATTTACTAAAGATTCAGAATTGGGTGCAGACTTGATTGCTCGCATAAGCAAACGCGGAAGCTGTCAGTTACTAACTGCGCAGCCGGGACAAAATGAACCGCGGCAAATCTGCATGTTTGGCAGACGCGAGTTGCGGGAGTTTGCAAATTAGAGGTGACACTTCATCGAGAACTCATTGGTTATAACATTAACAGAGAAGGATTTGAGATCATCGTTTCGAGAGCGTTTCCACTTTATTTCAAATCCTCGGAACAACAGTAATATAATTCTAATAATAAAGCAGACGTTATCCTTTTGTTTTACCAAAATACATTCGTGAACATCATTTACTTTGGAAAACAATGATCGCAATCAGAATCATCTTTATTTTGCCAAGTACGTCCAAAAACTGAACAACATTTTTACTGAACAACATTTTTGTTACAGACCAAAACAGGAACTGAATCAACATCCATTTATTGTTTGTGCATTTTCTGCACTGTCAATTTGAAATAATGTCCCGCTTGTGAATCAAGGAATGGAAATAAAATGTGTTATTTTAAATTGAATTCATCGAAAAATAACCAACAGAATACTTGATTAAAGTAATTGTTAGTTGCAGTCCTGATGCAAATCGATTAATTTCACGCGTGCAGCGCGACTCACCATTTTTTTGCGTGCGTAAACGGTTTTGAAATGCCAGAAACCAAAACGATCACATGCTCTCTGATTTCAAGGCTGACTTGGAGCCAATCACAAGGAGTCACTTGACGCCATCATTTAGTTAGAGAACGCAATTTGGAGTTGAGTCAGTTTACACTTTCGTGCCCGCTCATTGAGACCTTAGGAAATCAGGCCTGAAGTGACAAATCACTTGCATCTGCAAGTCCAAAGTACTTGACTGAAAGCTGCTTTGTTTGCAATCGCTGGGAGTAAGAGATTGAAACTCCTTAAGGACCTGTTTCACCCTCGAGGGTGCACGGGAGTTCGCCCAACCGGTCTACATGCGTTTCGCGGACTCGGAGAAGGCGTTCGAAAGCGCGCGTCCCTCGGGGAGTCCTGCGGGGGGGGGGGGGGGGGGGTGCTTCGGGCGTACGGGGTACCGAACCCCCCGATACGGGCTGTTCGGTCCCCGTACGGCCGGAGTCAAGACTTTGGTCCGCATTGCCGGTAGTAAGTCGGACTCCGCCACGGCTGCCCTTTTTTTCACCGATTCTGTTCCTAACTTTTATAGACAGAATTTCAAGGCGCAGCCGAGGCGGAGAGGGGGTCCGGTTTTGCGGCCTCAGTATTGCATCTTTGCAGATGACGCGGTTCCGTTGGCTGCATCAGGCTTCGGCTTTAACTGGAGCGCTTTACATCCGAGCGTAAAGCGGCCGGGATGAAAATCAGCACCTCCAAATCTGAGGCCGTGGTCCTCAGTCGGAAAAGGGCGGAGTCCCCTCTCCGGGTCGAGTGGAGGCCTTCAAGTCTCTTGGGGTCTCGTTCACGAATATCGGTCCGTCGTGGTCAAAAAGGAGCTGAGCCGAAAGGCGAAGCTCTCGATTTACCGGTCGATCTACGTTCCTCCCCTCACCTACGGTCACGAGCTGCGGGTCGCGACCCAAAGAACGAGATCCCGGATACGAGCGGCCCAAATGAGTTTCCTCCGCAGGGTGTCCGGGCTCTCCCTCAGAGAGAGGGCGAGAGGCTCGGTCGTCCGGGAGGGGCTCAGAGGATTGCCGCTGCTCCTCCGTTTCCAGAGGAGCCAGATGAGGCGGTTCGGGCATCTGATCCGGACGGTGAGGCGTTCCGGGCACGTCCCACCGATGCCTTGGGATGCCCACAGAAAAGAGAGTCTGGGCGTCCCTGCGAAAGCTACGCCGCCCCCATGTGACCTGAGCTCAGATAAGTGGCAGAAAATGGATGGATGGAGCCATTTCATTGTGTTCCAAATGTGTACACACCTGATGTTTAGACCTTAGCAGTCGGTTTTGTGGCTTGAAAAAAGCTCGTGGCGCGCGCTCGCACGGACCGAGGGGAGAGTACGTTGCGGTTGAGGAAACGAAGAGTTTTGAGAGCGCGGATGAGCGTGATAAGATTTCGCCAGGACGCTCGGCGAAGCGGGACGAGAACGATGAGAAGGATGTCGACTCGTTTGGAGGATTTTGGTGGTTTCGCGTGAGTTCAAGTGCCTTTCCTAACTCTTGATTTTGTTACTGTCAAAATATTTTTCCTGATGTACATGTGGAACGGAGGCACTTCATAATTCTCTTTATATTTTTGTACAACAGCCGTTGCTCCTGTTCTGATCTAATTTAAAGATGTATGTTGTAATTGAATTTTAAAAAAAGTCATTCTCAATATTTTGTATATAATAATAAACATCAAACTGGAAAAGCAACCAAAAGGATTTCCCCCGGGGACGCCTGTACAGTTGTTTTCTTGATGGCAACTAGACTTTTTGTCGTCCTCATTCGCGAGCCCCAGAATATTGGGGCTGCAATTTTCAAACGCTTCATTCAGGGGCGTCAAACTCATTTTTGCGCTGCAGTTATGATTTCCCTCGGAGGGCCGTTAGAACAGTGAAACCATATCCATGTTTAATCACCAATTACATTACACAACAAATTGAGGGATAACTAGTTTTGAAATCCGAAGACAAGGATAATAGTATTGTTTAAGTTACTGTAGAAGAAGGATTTGGTAACAGAAAAATGCAATAGCACAACATTATTGTTTATTATTATGACAATTTAGAATTTGGGTACAGATTTGAGCAGAAATCACAGAAGTCGACGAGCATGATTTGATTTTGCGATCCGCATAAAATGATGTGCCGGGCCGCATCTGGCCCCCGGGCCCCGAGTTTGACACTGGGCTTAATTGATCATTTTCAGAAAATAACGACACTCGTAGTTTCACTTGGGAAATTGCGCGGGATCGTTGCGAGCAGACATGACGACGCACGTTGGTGACGTTCGCGCCGGATGGACTTTTTCTTTCCCCCCCAGCCGGGCTGTGATAGGCTGTTGCAAATCGGGTTCCCATCAATCAAAAATAATCACGTTCATAATTTTTTTTTGTCATAGTGAGAACTCAACATGAGTATAAACATAAACTCATAGTTACTTTAAAAATAAAAATACAATGTTTCCAGGAGGTTTTCGCGATCTGCGTCTCAAGTGTGCGCGCGCGCGCGCTGCTTAAACTTGGCCAGCTCGAATTGAAAAACGATTCAAAACATCGATTCTCTTGTCAAGCTTGAAGGGAAATCAAGGAGGGCAGAAGTCCAAATAATGTTCTGTTGAGACTCCCATTTTCTACCATACAGGACTGTCACAAGTAAGTTGTAAAACTACCCTCGTCAGCTGGTTTGATAAAAACAAGTCTATGGTTCTGCCTTGAGAAGGAGACGAATGCCGAAAGACCATTTTGGAAGTGGCTTCACAATTCTTCTTCACTCATAGCCGTTAGCTTTCTCATGATGAGTTGTGTGATCGCGCAAACACAATCATTGAGGATGCGCGAACACACGATTTGATGGCTGGGCTGGAAAGGAACACCGGAGCCCTGACCTCAACCCCAATCCAACACATTTGCCACGAGACTGCAAACGGACATTCTGGGCGAGTTTCTCCAAAGCCGGAAAATGTACGTATGGCGCCCCCTAGTGCCAGCTGACCTTGCATTGCACTGGCGCCGTCCACTTAACCTACTTTCGATATACTGTGTGTGTGTGTACACACACACACACACACACCTATACAAGTGACTCCTCCGACACTGTGAATGGCAATAAGGTTTTTATTTCAACATTAAGGCAGTGTCTTATTTGTTTTCCATTTGTACACTGCTATCCACAAAGCTTGCTGGTGGGCATGTAGAATTTAACCGTGTTGTGTTTTGTTTGTTTGTTTGTTTGTTTTGGTAATACCAACCTAGAAGCAAGCCACATAAATATTTACATCTATTTAGTTTTATATACAATCCTTGTTATTATACAGTGGGTTATAATTATATAAAAAAAACATTATGAACAAAATGGTGGAACAATGTTATAATTTCCCCACAGCCCCGCCCTCCCCCCAGGGACCACATTTGATATTCATGTTATTTTTTTTGACATGTCAACAAACTGCGGTTGGACAAAACTGTGGGACCAAAGGCAAAATGAATGCATGTTAAAATTCAATTTAGTAAACTTTTTAAAATCAGTGGATTAGTCCGTCATCCGTTAAAGCAACAGCTAAATATGACTTGAATCCGAATCCGTTTACGCTCACATTCTTCAACTTCATCAATGGATTCATGATAAAACCGTGGAGCGACAGACACTGTACAACATGTGGCCAAATGAAACAACCTCCGGGTGGGGGCCGGGGAACAAACGAAAAACACCCCGAAGACGGCTGAAATGAGCATTGTGCAGGCGCGACGTGCGTCGCCATCAAGAGGCGGGATGGAGGAGGGACAGGAGGTGGGCCCAAAACACGGATGTCGCTAAACTCCGAGAAAATACCACAAGGACCAAACTCCACACGGGGCCATGCGACCTTGGACAGCAGCCTTTTGTTGTTGTTGTCGCTGCTTCGCGGCGCTTCCCCCCCCCTCACCTCCCTCGAACCCGCCCACAATCGAGCGCAGTGAAGTCGAGCGTGGCAGCGGTCGCCATGGAGAAAACGTCACGCAGGACCGATTGCTTCGCTTTGCGGTTGAAAAAGCTCGCTGCGCTGCAAAAACTCAAAAAGCTTACCGAGAAGATTTGTCTTATTTCCGGTCACAACAAATTCAAATGAGACTCGTCACTTAGGTCAATGGCAATTTTTCGTCTTGGTTCGTTCGTTGCCACATAATTTGTCTGCTCGATATCGACTTTGACACCTGCGCGCTCAACATAACTCTGCTTGCTTGCTTACTGGAAGTCAAAATGAGCTTGAAACAAGTGAAAATGGTCTCAAAACAATTTGCTTTTTTTATTGGAAGTGTAATCAGATTAGTTTTAAGACTTTTGACTAGAAATAAAGACAACTCTTCTTGGTAAGATTTTGAGTTTTGGCAATGCATGACATTTCATTTGCTTCTATGTTGACAATTCCCAGCATGCACAGAAGAAACCCTGGCAAAGGTGGGGCCCGAAAGAAAAAGACATGATGCGTTACTTGGTAACTTCAGCACTGTGCGTGGAAAAGAAATGGCACTTAACATGAAGAATATATTATAATGTACAAAAGTTGCGCAGTGGCGAAGCTAAGGGTCTTCCCTCTATGCAGTACAAGGTCAAAGGTCAGACTGTCACGAAAGCTCCAAAACGGGAGGGGACCGGGGTCCACCTCGTCGATGCCGGCGACCGGCGCGATTGGCGCTCGGGTCGTTTGAAATCACACCGCGCGGAGATCGCGTCCGCCGCGCTGCTTTCGGCGCGACGCCGTTGCCAACGGGCCAACTACTAAGTGCTTAATATCCTAAAAGCATTCAAACCAACACAGATGCGGCGAATATAAAAACAGCGAGCGCGTCACTCGTCTGAGCGCCATCGTGTGCCGAAAGGTCCGACTGGGCGGACTGACCTCGGCGGGCGTCGGCCGTTCCTCGGGACCCTCGCCGACGGACGACATCAGCGAGCGACGGGACGTTTACCCTGTAAACCAATGATATGAGCCCCCCGACCCCAAAAGCATTCGTCTTTGCAGATCGAGGACCGGCACGCGTACGCTATAACCGAAGAACATTCAACACCGAAAAGGGACTTGTTGTCCGCCATCGCTTTCCAATCACGAGACTCACGTGAGTTGAGAAAAGAAAAAGAACCAAGAACAAAAACAAACAATCAAATCAAAGAACAACAACAAAGTTTTGTCCCATCCCTTGCATGCACCTGTAGCAAGGTAGACACTCAAGAAATGTTCGAGGGGCCTCTTGCCGGTCGGGCTGCCGACTTGACGAGAATCCCACCCGGCAAGCAAACGCGGAAGCGCTCGAGCGCGTCGAACGCGCCCGGCCGGCGAGGAGATGTGAAAGAAGGGACGAGTTGTTCACAGAATCCTGGAGGGAGCGCGCGGACCGCAGAGGGGGCGGCGCGTTCGGCCCACGCGCGTCCGTGCCGCTCACTCGCTGTCGGACAGCGACTCGTACTGAGACATGAGCAGCGGCTTGGGCTCCTCCTCCCAGGCGCGGCCCTGCCCCTGAGCGGCCACGTGGCCCGCCGGCTGCCCGGACGAAGGCGAGGGAACCGAAACCGTCCCGCCGGGGAAGCGCATAATCAACGGGTTGCACGGGAAGGGGGTCGGCGTCGAACCTGCGGGAAGCAAAGCCACATTGATCAGTTGCTGGCGGGCTCGTCGTAACTCCACGTGCAATCCAAAGTCAACGGAGGCAAATTCGCGCTTCGGCTTTTGAAACTTATCCTCCGTTAATCACCGTTTGGTGCTCAGGCGCAAGCAATTAAGAGGACTTTGGCACGACATCTTGAAGGCATCTCGGTGCTGAGGAACTCCATATGTTGGATTGAGTTGAAGACTTTCATTCATTGAGATAAAAGTAGTGCCTTGCCGCCATCTTGTGGCATCTCTAGGTAATTGGCGATATGCGGAACGTCACGCGACCGGACCCGGAAAACGGGCTAGCGGACTTCCTGCGTGTGCTACGCTGACGAGCATAACTTGGGTCGATGACATGATCGTTTGAAGCTGAACTTGCTCAAATGTAGTTTTCTTCATGGCCGGTGTCATCGGACAAAAACCCAAACGTCGGATATTATCATCTGTGGTGAAATGGGGTACTTTGTCTGCCATTTGCGGAAGGAGGTTGCGCATGCACCGGATTTGGGGAGGAGTCAACAACTCGGGGACTATTCATGGCGGGGCTCTTCCCTTTCGCACACAACAACGGGAAACACGACAGTCGCTGGTGTAAAAGGAGAACGAATACCTGTGGACGAGGGCCGGTCCTCCCACACTCGGTTGGTCAGCGGCGTTCTTCTGTTACAGTCTCCTTCCGAGTGGACCGAGGACACGGAGGACGGCCTCTCGCCCCCCGACAGGCCGGGTCCCGGGGACTTGGCCTTGCGCCCGTTGGAGCGCCCGCCGCCCTTTGAGGGCTTCCCCCCACCTACAAAGAGAGAAGATGTCACTCGAACCCGTGACGGAATTTCAAGCCAGACGATACCCCCCCGACCCTAACGCTGTGCCGTGCCCCCCCCCCACCGGGTTTGATTCAAGCCAGCCCCAAAACTGAAAAATATACCACCCAAGTCGTTTTGGGACTGGTATTGTTTGGCAAATATGTTCACTGAGCGTTTGTACATGTTTGGAGAAACTCCTGACCTTGTAAGAAAGTGTCCTCTGCGCGGCCGTCCGTTCCGCTCAAGCCAACGGGCAGACCCGAGGCGAGCGGGTTAGCGCACGCGGCTGGCGAGCGTTCCTCGGGCTGATCGTCGTATTTTCCCATTAAGGCCTTTCTTATGATGGCCTCCAGACCGATGGAGCTGCCGGGCATCTCCGGGGCCGGGTGGCTGCGAACGCCCACTGATCCTGTTGAAGACAGCGTTCATCCTGCCATTTTGATCAGCTCAACAACTATCAGGTCAAACTGTCAACAGGGGACGAGAGAGGAAAGCGACCTTCCCTCTCGTCAACAATTTCCTCTCACTCTGTTGCAAGCTCGGAGACGCGAGGGCGAAACCTTACGACCCTCGCCCTTACCTTACGAGCGTGCATGCTGCTCCACAGCTTTTTCGAGGTTACAAAAGAGCGCGTACCCAATTTGCTGAACTGGGCCGTGATAGGCGGAGAGGCTGAGGGTGGATCTCAAGTTTCTTCCTAGCTTTAACCTCCCCCACGTACATGGACGGCAACACGGCAAAAAGAGAAAGGAGATGCCCCCCGAAGCCTCTTTAGCCTCTCGCAGAATGCGTCGCAGGGCGGCGTGGTTTTCTTCCAGATTTATGCTCCGTCAAATATTTAATCAGTATTTTCTATTCATATTGATCATAGGTCCATTGTGATACATATCGACATTGATTTATACCCTATTTACATTGAAACTAGAAACGTAGAAATATTGACCGAGATCTGAGAAAGCTGTAAAAACAAACAGGACCGCAAGCATCCGTGCTCAGTTTTTGGTTGCGTCGTGATGACAAAAGTGTGGGAAAAAAAAGGTTACCTGCTGTTGTAGATGCTGGCATATTGAAGATTTCTGTTCCAGGCTGACCCGCATCTGAAAGGTTTTCATTTGGTTTAAGTACGTGCACTTACAAACCGTTATCGTCAGGGTGCGAACACTCGCGCCACACTCACTAAAATCGTCGTTTCCCACCACGGTCATCTTCTTGATCATCTCCTGCTTCTTTGATTTCACAATAGCGGAGGTGTTCTCAGTCAGCTTGCTGAAGAAAGCTGGCGGCTGCGAGGTGTTGGGCGGGGAACGGGAGCCCATTCTGTGGGAGGCAAAAGTACACACACCCGTACTTGGGGAGCTGAACACACGCGCGGCTTGAGATGGAGGACGACTCGTGAGTCGACAAACGAGGTCTGGGTCTTATCAGACGCACAACAGAAATGCAAATCGAAATACTGGACTTTCTCATGTATGAAGTGCATTTTCCCCACCACCCAAATATTTGTAGTTGATAGGGTGAATTATAGATGCATTGGTGTAATGAAAATGGAGGGGGGAAAAAAAAAAAAAAAAAAAAAAAAAAGTCACATTGTATAAACATATACCGCTACCCACCGTCGCGCTCAAAAATATGGGCACTCCTGGGGGGCCAGTTTAAAAAGACTCGGTGTTTTGAGCACAGTGAATCGATGGTGCGGATTCTACATGGGTAGAAGGCTTTTCCGTATTTTTGGGTTGGATTTTGGGGCTGCGCATTATATGTGAGAAATTAGGGGACACCTAAGACTGCGAATCCATCTTTCCTCCCGGTATTTTTGTGTCGTGATCCATGGCAACAAAGTCTTACACTTGCTCTCCTTGCTCACTGGGATAGGAGCCTCCTCCCTGGATTTCAGGCTCAGAGTTGGCCCCAGCAGGAGAAACCGGTTCGATGCAGTCATTGGAAACACTGATCGGCGAACACTTGGACTGAGGAGGAGACCTGCGGAGCGGAGCGCACACCGAGATAAGTGACCTTTTCGAGACAAGTCGTCCTCACGTAGCCTCATGTGTCTGTGAAAGGGGAGAACTTGCGGCCTATTAATACATTTATTAGCTGTCAGAAATAACACGCTAACGAGTTTGTTGCCGGCGATCGTGCCCTGTAACGACGCTTACCGGTCTCTGTTACGATCGCCCCCGAGGCCCTCGTGATAGCGGGCCACTTGGGGAGCCTCCTGGGAGGAGGGCGGGGGCTGTGAGGCACTGGGAGGGCGGGTCAAGTCCAGGATGGGCGAGCCGTGGTAACCTTGTTGATGCTGCTGTTGACTCTGCCTCGTGTAATCCTTTGTTATCACCTCCTGTTGCCGTGGAAAGGTTTTGTTGCCACGCGCTAAAGTCAACAACACAAGCAGCGGGATTCCTATTTATTAGGGAGGTGTTACGGTGTGGACTTACGCTGATGTGCTGAGCCAGGGTGACGACCCTTTGGCTGCCTTTCACACAAGGAGAAGGCGGCTTCTGGCCTGGCGAAAGCCTCTCCTCGGACGGAGGACGGTACAGAACATGTGACTCCATCTTCTGTTGAGCTGGAAGTCAAAAAACAAAACAAAACAAAACTAATCACAGCTACACGTTCATAAGATGTGCTCTGTATGTCCAATCAAAGGTAACAGATGTGCGAATAAAACATGCAGGATGCAAAAAAATCTTTGGCGGATGTGAAATTAAAAATGCGGGAAAAACCATTGATCAGGAAAGCAGAGAGACAAGTTATTGTCCTTATTTTTAAACAATAATAATACAGTGTTAAGATACTAACACATCTAGTTTAGCAAGTTTTATTTTTCATAAATGACATTTTCTTACTTTTGACAATAACAGATTTTGAAAGGAATTGCTGGCATCAAAATGATACGAATGTACCGGATGACTTGTGTGGATTCATTTCATTCAATCAAGAATGTCATCACGGGTGGCGTCGTGGCGCCGAGGGTAAGCAAGCGTGCGCCCTGCAACCGGAGGGTCGCCGGTTTGTATCCCACCCGAGCACCTGTCGTCGCTGTGTCCCCGGCAAGACGCTTAACCCGCACTGCCCACGAATGAATGCGGTCGGAGAATGGCCGCTACGCTTCTGTCAGACTGCCCCCTGCAGGGCAGCTGCGGCTACACAAGTAGATTACCACCGCCAGGTGTGACTGTAGAGTGAATGAATAATGCGGAAAATTGTAAAGCGTCTTTCAGTGTCTAGAAAAGCGCTATATAAGTGTAATATATTCTTATGATTTGTCTTATTATCACGAAGAAAGTATCTATTACTGCAAAGGTTGCCATAAAACGCACCTTCCCAACAGCATGAATGTAAGGAGACGATGACGACGTGAAGTTGGTCGCGGGGGTAGCAATGATCGCACGGGACAAAGTGACAGTTGTTTTGGTTTCCGTTTGCTAGAGAATGTATCCGAAGAACAGCTTAAAAGCGCCTGCCTTTCTCCTTGCTCCCTCTCGTCTAGACTTCCCAACTTGTTGGCGAATGCCAATTCACAGCAACAGAAACACCAATGTTATGGATGTCCATGTTGAAGATGCATTTTTCATCAAAGTAGCCATCGCCCTACTGCACTTGGAGGCAATACAGATGTCGGCACACTGCTTTTAAAAGGACTATAATTTTCGATTTGACTAGAAATGCCATTTATGCGACCCGCCTGCGGATAAGCGGCACAGAAAATGGATGGATGGATGCCATTTATGACGCTATGTATGTACACCATAAGAAAGTATGTGTATCTAGCTACTTGGGGAAACCTTCGTTAACGCGAAAACCTGGAGCAGAACAGCTGCATGAGGTTATTGTTCAAGGAAAAGGTCATTGAAACCTCAGGTGCACAATCTGAATGTAAAAAAATAATCTTAGTGTAGCAGTGCAGTAAAAGTTAAGAAGTAACGCAACAGACAATTGCACGCTTAAATTGGCAGAACATTTTCAAGAACATGGATTGACCGAGCATTTGGAAGTGAGTGTGAGTGTGTGTGTGTGTGTGTAGGAGGGTAGCTCGGCATAAATTATGCTGCCAAAACAGAGCGCATGCAAAGATTGAGGGCAGGAACCTGTGGTACCCCAGCTCCGTCTGAAAGGCTTCAAGTCGCCCGAGTGGCGCACTTTGTGGAACGACAGGAGTGTGTTTGGTGGTTGGCACAGCTTTCAGCACATGCCCCCACCCCACCCCCCGGTTTCATTTCAGTCATGCCCACTACCTAAACTATTATGCTTAAAGTGAGCAGCCAAACGAGAGGGAAGAGGGGTGCCCACGCGTGAAAATAAAAATGAAGTGATTTTCTGACTTGATGTCTGATTAGCAATCACAATTTGAAGCGGACACCTTAAAGGACACCTAGGATTTTGTTCTTCCTCACTGAATAAAACAATGCCTCAACTTCACATTGCACAGTTGTCAATCAGACTCTTCATTTCATCTTGGCCAGTTAGATGGAATATGGTATGCTGGACTTTCTTTTTTTTTTTTTTTTTCCCCAGAGGGCACCCTTGGTGGTCTTTAAGTTAGTAAACACATTATCCAAGTGCAATTATAGTATAAGAATTAAGAGGGGGGGGGGGGGGAAAGGCTGATTTGATAATGCCAACCACCACAGCGTGCAAGAAGCCACAGACTGACGGGGGCGTGTCTGGGTGATAACGGGACCCTTCTTACCATCAGTGGCGCTGCTGGCAACACGCGAGCCCGTCTCTGGCATCCCCGTTTCACAAGAAATTTGACGCATAATAATCGCGTTTATGAAGTTGGCCGCAGTCATGGTGGTCTTACCGAGTGCTCTGAGCTCTTGTTCCTGAATGGACATCACTTTATTTTGAGTATTTTCCCTACTAGGTGTACCACTGTCCCCGCGGCCGGGAGGGTTTTCCAACTGCAGGTGCGCTGGTCGTCCTGAAATCGAGGAATAAGGACCTGGGTATATTCCTCCCTGGCTGGGGCTTGTAAGCTTGGGGTCCGACTTGCTCGAGGGCCCGTGCTGGTCTTGGACTTGCTTGGGTAGTCCCCTGTTTTTGCCTCCTTCACGACTCTGCTCTTTGGCTCCGCTCGAGTCCAGGGCAGAGGCGTAGGCCTCAGGGGGCAAACCGGTCCTTTGAAGATGACCATGGTAACCTTGGTAACGGGAGGGTCCTGAAGGTATGGATCTGACAGGAAATGTAAAAAAAACAAATTCATCCTAGCTGTGAGTACCGGTGTGCGTTACAGTACTCTCCCTCCAGACACTTATTCATTTGCCTGCTATTTTGCTCTTCAACGCTGGTGAGCGTCCGCTATAACGCGGTAACAGCCAGACCGATGTGACAAGTGTACTGTATCACCCAATCACTATTTTGGAGTTTTGTGACTTCATGTCATGATAGCTTAGCAATTAGCATGGTCAGAAGTGTAGCTTATTTGCTGCCACGGTGGCGATGATTCGTGACTTATGCTACATTGAAAATGGACGCCAAGGGAACGTTCGCCTTCGCGGCTCAGCATCGTATTTGGCCGCGTTAGCTGTAGTTCGTAGGTAGCTGAGGCGACACATAATAGCGTGCAACAAACATTCCCCTTAGTATCTGAACAGCGGAAAGCCGCGAGGTTGGGTGACCGTTCACAATATCGATACGTCATTTACATTTTTTTTTTTTTTACAATATAGTGTACATGAGTGCGGACTGGTTACGGTTTTGGTTTGTCATAACAACATCCTGTTTCGGCCGTTTTCTTTCAGTGACAAAAGTCTTTTGGCCAAGAACCGAAAATCCACCTTTGGGCCATTTTCAGCCGATAAATTTCGGTGGCTGAAAATTCGGTGCATCACTATAGTTCCCTCTTAAAAACATTTCCATGTTTGAAATTCTAAACAGCACCTCACCGTAACACAGAGGGGCTGGGGTGTTCGGAAGAAAGATTCTTGCTTCCAGTATTGTGCAGGACACTTGGTCTTTGCTGCACGTTCTCTTGGGTGCGAGGGGACACTGGTGAATGCTGGTGGCTGTATGGCTGGGAAGAAGATCTCACACTGCTACTACTTGCTAAACTGTGCTCTGTACCTGAGGCACAAACAGGTAGACATAAAGTATATTCACAAATGTATTCCCCCCCCTTTTATTTCTATTTAGATCTCGAATCCAAACTTCAAGTCCCAATCTGTTCCACACCTGGTCGCCAAATGGGGGCATGCTCCACGTTTGCTCCACCCTTTTCTCTGTCCCGCTCTCTCTCTCTGTCACGATCCCTGTCGCGTTCTCTCTCCCGATCCCGGTCTCTGTCACGATCGCGTTCTCTTTCACGCTCGCGTTCTGAAGAACAGGATGCGCCTTGCATCTTGTTCATGTGCGAGGAGCCAACTTCGCAGAAAAGAGAGAAACAATCATTAAATGAACATTGGCGACTGGTGCCAGTTAATGGTTTGACTCATCATACCGGGTGAGATTGGGGGAGTGGTGTAAGGCCTGCCAGGGAAGGTGGCACTCCCCCCTGGGATGTAGGTGATACGGTCCATTGGGGAGCTGGCTGTCCCTGCAGAGGGAGGGACCAGGACAGGTAAGTGCGGCACCTGAGATAGATCAATGATTCCTATAATAGAGGGGGAAAAGAGGAGAAAAGCGATGGTAAATAACCACGTGACTGGTTTGAAGAAGGACGTTCAAACTCATTTTCATCTATGATTGCCCTCAGGAGGCAACTAAGTTACAGATAGACGATATCATCAATGCGTGGTCATGTATCAGAATAGAAATGTCATTTTCAAATCAAGAAAAACTTCACAGATCTACTTTTCATGAATGCAATTTTACATTCATGTCAAGCACAAGTTCTTCCATAGTAAAGAGGGTCAGAACTGCAGTGAGCCGAATCAGAATCATCTTTATTTGCCAAGTATGTCCAAAACACACAAGGAATTTGTCTCCGGTCGTTGGAGCCGCTCTAGTACAACAGACAGACAATTTACAAAACACTTTGGGGACATAAAGACATTGACAAAAAACAATTGTGCAAAAAGATGCAGAGTCCTCTAGCACTTAGAGCAGTTCGAATGACTAATATTGCAATAGTCCGGTTGGTGCAATGAGCATTGTGCAAAGGGCGCCGAGACTTCAAGGAGCGTATGCGGTTTAAAGTGACGAGTAGTGCGATCATCTGGGACAATGATGGTTGTGCAAATGTTACAGATACTCCTCAATCAGTGTGCAAATGGAGCAGAAGCTACTCTGGCATGAGTGGCCAGTATATGCAAATAGTGCAGCGTGGCGAGACAACTACAGTGAGTGCACGAGTCATACATAATTGGCCCCACACAAATGTGACAACGAACTCAAGTCAAAAACTTTCCAGCTTGTTGTAATGGAATTATAGGTTAGGTGTTTAAGAAGTTGATCGCAAGAGGGAAGAAGCTGTTGGAATGTCTACTAGTTCTAGTTTGCGTGTGATATAACTGACATAATACACTCTCATGAATTATTTGTGAATTGTCAACAGGCAAAAGAGCAAAAGGTATTACAAGGTTTGACATTTCTCCAAAATTTGTGGAAGGTACAGTAATAGAGGCAGAAATTTGAACAAATTGAAAATTAAGTCAATCTCTAAGGATTAAACCAGAAATACTGTTACTCTACAAAACTATACTATGGAACAACATTTTTCATGGTCAGGTTTTGATGATAAGAGTTCTATGTCATTATGTCAAACGTAACACGCTTCCGTTAAGACTCACTGGTGTACAAATTGCTGGCGTGCCCTGAATCCTTTAGCGAAGGAACACAAAAAACAAAGTGGTCTCACCACGAGGGGCTGCAGAGTAAGGCAGAGGAAGGGGCTGATCTCGTGGAGTAAGGCCCCTTAGCATGTCTGAGCGCTGAGCAGCCATGGCAGCCGCTGCAGGCCACTGGTGCATTTGCTGGGAAGTTATGTAGTCGTTGAGCAGCGTCTGCCGGTTCTCCAGGGCCGCCGTGTCTGGAAAGCCCCGGATGAGGTAGGGATAGGGATGAGGGTACGCCGGGTTGGGGGCCAGATGGCGAGGCAAGTAGTAGGCTGGATTGAGCAGAAAGAAATAGCTCTTCATCACGGACTAAGAATCATCAAATGGAACATTTCGCATTTTGTCACAAATTCTGGAGAAACAGAAGTTACATGGTCCATTTAGTCTGCCGCAGGCCTGTATTTGGCATACACACAATAAGGCCATTGAAGCTTTACAACGAGAAGATCTGGTGACGTCCCATATGCCTCCAAACCTCCTGAACCGATTGAATCTTGATAGGTGTGGTGTGCAGTGCGGCTGGCGCCACTGTACCTGGGTCAATGGGGATGCCACGAGGCAGAGCCGCAGGATCGAAGGCCAAAGGAATTTGTCTGTAAACGTCGGCTCCGAGGCCCTGCAACAGACGCTCGTAGGTCTGCTGGTCAGGAACCCCCGGGAGAGGCGATTTGGTAGCACTCATCTCCCTCGGGGTCGGTGTGGCTTTTCGCTCCTGAGGTTCTTTCTTACTGGAGCCTGGAGAGAGCAAAACAGAGAAACAACATTTACAAATGGTTGTGATATGCTAACACACCTGAAACTGGGACACAATAATTGTATCGCAATTCCCCACTGGTTGTAAGGAAAATACTCCTGGACACTGTGCAATAACGTCTCTCTTTTTCACATTTACAGTGGAACCTCGATTTACCGGACGCCAGGTCAAGGGATATCGGAAGTAACGGACCGTCTGGACAGTGTGTGTCCAAAAATTGTTTCCAGCTGTCACTTAAACTGGCACTGACAAAGCCTGTTAGTTCTACAATTGGCCACTGTTGTTTACTGGCGCTGTGGCACAATATGAGCAGAGACTGGGACACACGTATTTCCGGGTCATAGACATGCAATATACTAGACTAGATCCAATCAACAGACGTGCTTCCGGTGCCTATGTGGTGACCATGTTGAATGTGGCAACATTTCCAAGCATTGCATTGACGTGGCTGCCTATGATGGCAGTTGTTCTATCTATTGTCGCATAGAGCTTTGCATGGCGAGAGAGCAGCATGGTGGCAGTGTTAACTATAAGAGGAATACGACACACAAGTCTCTGGAGTCTGGAACATGCTATTTTTAGTACAGTAAGTTTTTTTATTTACATTTTTTTTTAAGTCAAGCCGTTCATCAATGGCAACAGATTTGGAACTAGGAAGCACACTAATTCCTCATGAAAGCGACCCGCCTTGACTCGCCTGTGACTACGTCAAAAATGTCACCATCAAGCACAGCGGCGTGGTGATTTTGGAGAAATTTGACACTTTTCAAACATTTTCAAGCTTATTTTTTTTATATTTATTTCAAATGACTTTGTACTGCACTGGGCGTTTTAGGCCACAATAAAGTACAAAACTAATTTTGTACTGTACACTAATATAGAAAAAAAGTGCTTCAATATAATGGACAATTCGGCTATCGCGGACGACCCTCCTGCCCCTATTAGCCGTTAAATCGTGGTTCCACCGTAGAACCAATATCATTCAACATGCAATATTGTGCATACATAAAATGCATATTAACAATTTCTTCGCACGCTAAATGCAGACCAGCTGTATTGAATTCAACATTCATTATTTATTCACTGGCAGGATAATATTTTTCCGTTTGCAGTCATTGAATGGCTGCTACTATTTGAGGGTTCCCCTCAAATGCTGTGTTTCTATATTTTTCCTCTTTTTACTTGTTGGTTGCTATTTATACAGCCATCCATCTATCTAAAATATTGAAGATGAAGTCAACATTTTGGATTCAGGGACAAAATGAACCCACAACTTTTGGGAAATCGGTATGAAGCCTTAAAATACTCCTGCCGAAGGGGTGGTAAAAGCATGAATGTCCTCACCATCATGTTGCCGCTGACTTGCCTCCCTGGAAAGCGGCGAGCCGCGGTGTGACGGCCCGGGGTAAGCGTTTCTCAAGGTTCCTTTGTCCTCGTAGCTGACGGGGCTGTGATGCGATTTGCTTCCCTGCTCTGAAGCCAGCGTCAGGGGAGAAGAGCGAGCTATCGGGCTGGCGGTGCTGACCACCGCACTCAGGCGTCCTTTGGGTGCCTCGTCATAGCGTGCCCTGTCTGCCCGCATCTCCAGGTGAGGCGGTGCGTTATGGTAGGAACGTGGCGAGCTGGCTATGATGGAGCGGACGTCGTGTCGTTTACCTGAGCCGCCAGCTTCCTGCTTCATGGGAGTTCCCTGAAGGAGAGTATTAACATGAACATTCGATCAGGCATTTGAGGGAAGCGTAATAATGTTGACACGGCACTTGGAAGCATTTGGCTGATACGTGTACCGGCGTTATAATGCCCTCCTTGGCTGTCTGTCTGAGCTCCTCCCTGGGAATGAGGTGGATGGAGCGCCCACCCTCCTTCACTGTGGGCACCATGGCCTCCCTGCCCTTTATCGGGTCTGACAGTGAACTGGCCCCATGTGGCGGAGAGTTCTCTCGTTTCATTTGCTTGGCCTCCCTTCTCAGGTAGCTATCCTGAGGGTCCAGATGACGTGGTATACCTGACACCATGAAAATATGACCTGATTTAAAATATGTAGATTGCGCAAACAATCATTTTATTGTTCATTTTCAGCCTTGACACAACCTTTCTATATTTCTCTTCTTGAGAACACAGGGCAAATACAGATGAACGAGACCCCGTGTTACGAACGATTGGTGCATGATAGTTATTTTACCTTGTGAGATGGAACCCCGTATGTGATGCGCATCTTTATAAGGTGTGTGGTGCGGGCTGTCCCTGTCATGAGGCATGGCTCGGCCAATTAGACCTGAGGTTGGAAAGGGCGGCAAAATGATTTCACTGTAATACTGAAGGTGGAATCAGAAAAACCCGACGTCAAACAAGATCAGATCTAGCCGCTCCTACCTTCACAGTTGGAAGCAGACAGGGAATCCCTCATCGGCAGACCACGGGAGATGCCTCCCTCCATCACGTCATAAGGACGCTTTAGGCCAAGAATTTCACCAGCTTGTCCTGGCCCTCTACAGTCATCTTTAGAGGTTTGAGAAACTGGACCTGCACATTTGAAAGAGATGAGATGGAATTAGTCACCATTTACATACATTTTTGCTCAGTCAAAGACCTTTTCTACGCAGACAAAAGGTATTTTTCTCACCTCGCAGGGGAGGCGTAAAGATGCTAGTTAGCATAATTATTGCACCGGTGTGGCTTAGGCTGCCCACAGTAAAAGGCCACTCCAAAATGTGCAGTACAATGCCACTACCGATGTCGCAAGTTTTGAGGGAGCGTGCAGTTGGCATACTGACTGCTGGAATGTACCACAGCTATTGCTCTGGATGGGCGTGTACGACAGCGTGTTCCAGTTCGGGCCAATATCCAGAATCTTCGCACAGTTGTTGAAAAATAGTCCAACATTTCAGAGGCCAAAAGCAACAACTCGTTCAACTGAAGTGAAATTGCTGTGAAGCACTGCATAAGGGTAAAAGGTGGTCATAGCAGATACCAAGTGGTTTTCTGAAACCCTCAAATAAAGTAAAACTGCATGTTTCAGAGTGGCCTTTTATTGTGGGCAGCCAAAAACACACCTGTACAATAATCATGCTGTCTGATCAGCATCCTGATATGTCTTACCTGTGAGGTGGGTGGATTATCTCGGCAAAGGAGAGGTGCTCAACACCAATTTAGACAGCTTTATGAACACCAGAGAGAAATGGGCTTTTTATCCACATAGAAAAAAAGTCTTCGATGTTTGAGTTCAGCATATGAAATATGGGACCAAAAACAAGTGTATGTACAGTGGGTACGGAAAGTTTTCAGACCCCCTTAAATTTTCACTCTTTGTTATATTGAAGCCATTTGTTAAAATCATTTAAGTTCATTTTGTCCCCCATTAATGTACACACAGCACCCCATATTGACAGAAAAAAAACCTAATTGTTGAAATCTTTGCGGATTTATTAAAAAAGAAAAACTGAAATATCACAGAATTGTGGCAAGGCACAGATCTGGCCAAGGTTACAAAAGAAAGTCAACCATCACTGCAGCCCTCCACCAGTCGGGGCTTTATGGCAGAGTGGCCCGACGAAAGCCTCTCCTCAGTGTAAGATATGAAAGCCCGCATGGAGTTTGCAAAAAAAATAAATAAATAAAACACCTGGAGGACTCCAAGATGGTGAGAAATAAGATTCTCTGCTCTGATGAGACCAGGATAGAAATGGTTGGCCTTAATTCTAAGTGGCATGTGTGGAGAAAACCAGGCACTGCTCATCACCTGTCCAATACAGTCCCAACAGTGAAGCATGGTGGTGACAGCATCATGCTGTGGGGGTGTTTTTCAGCTGCAGGGACAGGGAGACTGGTTGCAATCGAGTGAAAAGATGAATCCGGCCAAGTACAGGGATATCCTGGACGAAAGCCTTCTCAGAACCTGCCCAGAAGCTCAGACTGGGACGAAGGTTCACCTTCCAACAAGACAATGACCCTAAGCACACAGCTAAAAAAAAACAAAGGAGTGGCTTCAGAACAACTCCGTGACTGTTTTTGAATGGCCCAGCCAGAGCCCTGACTTAAACCCAATTGAGCATCTCTGGAAAGACCTGAAAATGGCTGCCCACCAATATTCACCTTCCAACCTGACAGAACTGGAGAGGATCTGCAAGGAGGAATGGGAGAGGATCCCCAAATCCATGTGTGAAAAACTAATGTAACTAATTCCACTCTCTCGCTCTCTCCCTCTCCCGTTTCGATTTTTGTTCGGTGTACATACTGGATACAATTATTTATGGTATCGTTTGCACAGACGTTGGGTGTGTTCATATCTAAGACTCACGGTCGTATGTGAGGATGTGGCCACTTATTCCCTCGTAGACCACATGACCTTTGGACAAGGCGTCGTCCCGCTCCCGGTCAGCACGGCTGGCGCTGTCCTCTGTGATCAGACGGGTTATGGTTCCCTTATACAGCACATCGGCCGGTGTCCCCTGTGGCCGCAGTCAGACGTGAGACCCACACTTGTCATGTCACTATCAAGCAGTTGGTTGAACCGATGAAGTAAAACTCAAATGTAGCATAATAATTTGGTTAATATGGCAAAGGCTAAGCAGCCTTCACAATGACAACTATTCAACGATGACTAACTTGGCAACATCAAGTTTTTTTCAAACCATGCGCTTATACCCGGAGTAAAGTTAATATTTTTACAGAGCTTAGTAGACAGGCCCACTATCGGGATGGGTAAACAAAATTGTAAAATTGTTGTGGATTTTAGTTAGTGGGCAAAAGGTGGTGTTCCATTCTGTATCCGCTTTTTCACACACGAAATTCAGTCCATGAATGATAACATAAATGATCTGCCACAAGACAACACCTTGTGCACCGCTTACCTTTTCTTTACTAATCTGTCTTCACAGACTCAAATGAGCCAGTTAGGTACTACATTACAGGAGCTGGGTTCGAATGAATAAGTAGAGACACAGCACGCCATGTACTTGTTGCTAGGGTGACTTGGACCCGTCGGAGCTATGGTTATGTCACAGCTGCTGGGAAATCCAGTCGCCGCTGCACTTGGTCTGCCTCGTGACCTCTCCACTGCTCTGTCCTGTGACGGTCCTCCATCCTGTGTCCATAAATCACGGCCAACTAACATGTGGCTGCAAATTTGATGTCTTGGAAAGCCCAAATAACTTTAATATGGGGATAAGAAGTGAATGTTACACGTTATCTTTTCTTCCTATGGAGATTCCCAGGTGACCTAGCTGTTGTACGCCATGGCCTCCCAACACTGATAAAAGCCCTTACAGGCTCCTCCCACTCTCTCTCTCTCTCTCTCTCTCTCTCTCTCTCTCTCTCTCTGAACTGGCAGGAACAGCGTGGCAGCACAGCGCCTCATTTTGACTCCTTGGGTCTTTTGCTTGCTTTGTTGCTCCCTACAAGCTGGGACGTAACACCCACCAGAGTTTGGAGCGATCAACGATCCAACTGAAGCTCATCATGGATAACATCAAACATTTCTCAATATTCATACACGAAGCCTTGGGAGGAAACTGTGGCAGTATCTTGCACAGAATAGATACTACATTCTACATACAAATATGGTAGTTTGGAATGGTTTATATGGATTCAATTACTTATGGCTTAAGCTATGTTTACACTCTGTTACTTGCGGCCACAACATCCCCGTTTGCCTGAAACATTGCCCACTGTGGAATGTTGGCAATTTTCTGACACCAAACTCAAGTTTATTAGGTCTAGTGAAGTTTTCTCACAATACCGTGACGGACCGCGGGCGGCTGCTCAGTCCCAGATGCTGAATGGCGAACTACAGTTCGTCCCGTGCTCTATCACGGATACCAGTGCGTTCCCTCCCGAGTCCGACCCGGCACGCTCTGATGGCATCCCTCGTTTCTCCCGTTCTGATCGAGGGCTGATGCCTTTTCACATTCTGTCACGGCTTTCTACTCATAAAACGTGGGCGCGGGGCAGCTTCGGAACACATTTGCGTCCACGGTATTAAAAGAAGGCATGATAGCAAAAGCAATCACATTTTCAAGCTGCCTTTACTAGGCTTTACACGGTCAGGATTCTTGGGGCCGATCAGCGAGTTTATAAAAAAAAACAAAAAAAACAAAAACAAAAAAAAAAAACGATAACCGATCACAAGATGGAGCAAATGTTTCGATTTAAATGACTTTTTCCATTTACTTTTACTCATTTACTGTATATACAAAATATATGTTTACAATAAATAATGTATCTTTGTTCATCTTTTTATGCCAGTGAGGCATAATGACAGACAGAACAAATGAATGGTCTTCTATTACATGGCAGGAAGTAAATACAGTAATTCATGTATCCACTTTTGTGACATTTTTGTTTGTTGGTGTGCCGTGAGATTTTTCAACTGTAAAATATCTTCCTTGGCTCCATAAAGGTTGGAAATCACTGCTCTCGTCAGATCGTGTATTCTAATCAGTCAGGTCAAACCAACATGACAGAAATAATGGGTGCTATCTTACTGTAATTAAATTACTTTATTGTAATTCAATTACTTCACACACACCAAAACTTTAGAGCATGATTCGACAGAACGCCTGCGTGTTCGCTTTCAACCGTTAGTGCTAGCACTAGCTTGCTAGGCTACATAACGTTTTGTTGCCTGCGTGCAAGTCGTATCGTATTATAAGTACATGAACATACCTCAAGCAAGCCTTGAATGAAAGTCCTCACCCGAGCACCGGTGACCACAAACACGGCGCGACCCATTATTGTTGTCGTCGCCATGGTAACGAGTGTACCCGGTCACTTTTGAGTTGACAAGATGAAGCCCAGTGATCGTAAAAAACGGGATGCGGTGGTATACAAGATTTGATTGCAGTATCTGACATGGTGCCATCGTGAAAGACCAAATTTGTCTTGTAGTCTGATCGACGCATTACGTCTCCCACAAAAATTATTTATTGGTGGTCAGATATTTATAGTACAACGTAAAAAGACGCGACAAGGCTAAAAATAAACTAGCTTTTGGATTCGAATATACGGTACACGACGGCGACGTGGAGTAAATGTCTTTTGCGGCGAATTACATTAAAGCCGATCAGCATAAAATGCTAATTATCGGCCGATACCGATCAGATCGGTGTAAAGCCTAGTGTTTATACTATGTTCCCGTCGGCCACAGCAGTCCTGTTACAACGCGTGTGGACGAGATGGGCAACAGTGACAGGCCGAAATTGCCACAGATGCCCTGCGAGATTTTGCGTTAAAAGTGCCGGCAGGCAATCACGGCTTGTCACGTTTGCCCATCCCGTCCGCCCGCGTTGTTCCACAACCATCCTGAAACGTGGCGGCTTTGGCTGCCGGGAACTTGAGTGTGAACGTCACTTTAGAGTTAATTGTTCTCAGCTGAGTGTTACACAACATTCGCTCTCAACTTAGCCACAACAAACGACCACAAGGCAGAAAGAAAGGTCCTTTCTCAGATAAAACAAGTATAGAAATTAATATACACACATTTTAAAAAAGATGTGGGTTTAATTTTTATGTAGCACTATTTGTGGAGTGTTATTAGACAAGACAACAAGGTAAGCTGACCTGAGTGATGGAGCCGCCTCTGTAGGAGATTGCGGAATCTGGATGCATTCTGGTCCCTGGGATACCCTTCGTGATGCTACCTCCCTGAACAGCTGGAATTGAATTAAAAAAGAAGCTAAGACAGAGCTTCCAGACACAAGAAGCAACCAAAGTGGTGTAATACTCTCAATGATACAATTAATTTTGTTAGTAAGTACTTGTTACACGTTGAGGCTTCTTTTACATATTGGTGAAAGGTAGCTGTAGTTATGAGTGTTTCATTTCAAAGAGTAAAAAGGCTTTGTGCTCCATGATCTGCTGACTCTGCTGCCAAGTGGTTATTTCCCCGCTGTATGGCGGGTTTCAACAACAAATACTGGCTTATGCAGCAGTTCTTATTTCTTACAGTGGAACCTTAACTTACTGGACCCCGATTTAATAATTGAATATTTAATAATGTAGGCAGAGGCTACAACACACATACTGCATTTCGGGGTCACAGATATAGAATATGACAAGATCCAGCCAATAGAGTAGCCTGTGCCTACGTGACGGCCATGTTGAATGTGCCAGCATTCCATCCATGACACACAAGTCTCTGGAGTCTGGAACATGCTATTTTTGGTACAGTAACAGTTTTTTCGTCAAGCCGTTTGTCTATGGCAAGGGATTGGGAACTATGAAGCACACCAATTCCTCGCAGCTCATGAAAGCGCCCGCTCGCCTCGCCTATGACTAGTTCAAAAAGGTCACCATCAAGCACACCGGTGTGGTCATTTTAGATCAAACTTAAACTTTCCAAACATTTTTAAGCTCTTTTAAAATATATTTATTGACAATAAACTTTGTATTGTACTGGGTGTTTTAGGAACTTAAACTTTCCAAACATTTTTAAGCTCTTTTAAAATATATTTATTGACAATACACTTTGTATTGTACTGGGTGTTTTAGGCCCCCCCTCCACCCCATTACTCTGTTAAATCGAGGTTCCACTGTACATGAACAGAACGATAGCAGTAAACTGTTTTAAATGATTGGCTGGCAGTTGCCAAATTTAGCAGGAAGATCGTGGAGCTGCCTGCCACTTTATCCTCCCAGATTGGTCTATGGGGCAGAATCCTTATTTTTTTGGGTTTTGAAGTAGTGGGGTCGGGCTTGTTCAGACAGGCTGTATTATCATTAGGGTTAACCCAAAAGCAATCAAGTCCACAACATACCTCTTCCACCATCATGAGGTGCACCTTGGGTAGATGGGTTGTCAGCTTGCAAGGACGAGCTGCGGGGGGATAACTGCTCCTGCTTGACCACAGGGAATGGACCACCTGTAAAATGCACAGCAATTTTGTAAAAGCACAAAGAGGAAAAAACGGGCGCCTCTCTATTTTTAAATGCTTTTAATCATGTAAAGCACATTGCGTTACCTTGTGTATGAAATAAGCTATATAAATCAATTGATTGTGACCCGACAGATGGTCTTTGCCATCTATTTAGTCGGGGGGGAAACCAGAAATGAATTTGATTATCCAGATAAATCCACTCACCACCTTTCCTTTGATCAATCCAAGACAAGCTCATCTGAGTAGAAAGCATTTTCCCATGTTCGAACCCATGAGCTGGGCTGTGCAACTGTACAGGAGTCCCCTGGAAAAGCATTCATTTGATGAATCTGCAAAACTTTGCCATGTGCTAATTTGAATCTTTCTTGCCTGTGTGATGGAGCCCCCTGGCTTGGTTGAGGAAATGAGAGGTGGGGGCTCTGGCATGATGAGGGGTCTCACTGCAGCTTGTCTGGCACTATCCTGTTGCAAACCAGGAAGTACTGGGTGGCCCACTTGCTGGAATGCTGACAGGCAGAAGAAATGATGAAATATTGAGCAGAGAACTAGTGCAGTGCAATATGACATACTGGATAGAGAAAATTCCCCCAACAGAAATCAGGCAGAAAGCAAAGTCTTTACAGTTGAATTGGAGCAGGTGCTGGTCGTGGCTGATCTTGGCCATGTCTCGTGGGGACACGGGGAACGGTGACAAAACCGCTCGACCCAAGTTAGCGGACCTTAGGTCATCGGGGCCCAGCGCGGGCCTCTTGACGTCACCGTGTGAAGAGAAAGCCTGAGACTTTTCTGGAAAAGCAACACACATACTCATACGTCGTCACGCAGTTGTGCTTTTTGAAATGCAATTTTTCAAATCCAGGAATTATACAAGTATGACAGCTGTTCACAGTCAGTGTTCATTGACACGACTGCTCTGATATTCACATCCAACACGGTCACAGAGATCAAGTGCACAAAATAAGCCTCTAGTCCCTTGTGGGTCAATAAAGCTACAACATCATTTATCTTTTCCCTTTCTGCCTGTGTCCCAGAAACACTCGAGTACACTAGAGAACAAACTAAAAAACACGGACTCAAGGTCAGCAGCCAACTAAGAAAAACTAGTTCAATCATTATTAAATGTGCATTATAAACTGCCAAACATCATGCCTGATTCTTGGCACACCTCCGTTTTTTTCTATTCTGACATTTAAGATCTGACACATTTAAAATGTGACAACATCTGCATGTACCATGTAAATAAATACAGTATAACCATACTGTCCAATAAATTACCCCCCCCCCCCCCCCCCCCCCCAAAGGCCTGCTCACCAAAAAATCCTATGCTGCTTAGCACTATAAGAGAGCACACATGAATTATCCAGTAGGCAGTAAAAGAGGCGTACCATCCTTGTCACCAGTGGAAGGGCTGCGTGGGCGGATGCGAGGGCTGCTGCTATGCGGAGCCTCCCTGTCTCTTTCTGTTTGTTGAGAATAAGGCTGCTGTTTGCCTGGCTGGCCCGAAAGCTGCGGCTGCTGTTGTTGTTTGACCTCCTGAGACGACTCCCCATGAGCCATGGTGATCTGCTGCTGGTACAGTGCCAAAGCGTGGGGTGGCAACACAGCCTTGGCACCCCCACTCCGCTGATTGCCTTGGACTGACGCTTCTGGTATCTACTCACACGATGAGAGGCAATTAAATGGGTTTTATAATGTTTGAACCGTCTTGCACCCAATATTTAAATCCTCCATGTATTCAACATATGACCAGCAGCTCTATGTAGTTCCTGATAACGATGATTGTTCTACTGAAACGTTACAGTTCCCTTTAATCTGTACAAACAATGCATAAAGTTGCACCCGCTCAAGGTTGATGCAACTTTACAAAAATCAAAATACAAATTCACGTCTTTTAAAGATACATTATCAAGCTTTTACAAATCGGTTTTGTTTGTCTGTCATTATACTATAAAAATATTTGATTGCGGAAGGCTTTATGCACATGTTTATATAAACATTTTATTTGTGCATTATTAAAAAAGCCAATGATTTAGTCCGATAAGTACTTTAAAGATGTTTCATATTAAAAACCCTTCAATGGTGGAAGACCGCAAGTACAAATGTTGGGGAACGAGTAACTCACAATTGGTGGGATGGCAGCCGCCCGCTGCTTGAGCTGTTTAAGGTCCATGGGCTTCTGCAGCGGGGATGAGATGACCCCATCATGAGTGTAGTTCAGTAGGCTTGGACGCGGAGACATCATTCTACGGAGATATTTAAAAGAACAAAAAACTCTGATATGTTTTTCATACATTAAAACACGGGAACAAGTGACTGATGCATATTCATAAAAAAAACGTGATGGCAAAGATGTAAAGGTACTATATGTATTAGAACTGCACAATGCATCTATTTAGTGGCAGAAAGACAATAGAACATGCCGAGTGAAAACGTGTGCACACACACACACGCACGCACGCACGTCTCTTTGTTTGCTTTGGCAGAGGGCAGCATTTTTCTCAGCTCTGCCAGTGTATTCAATCAGCTCTCATGGAAAAAACAAAAAAAACAAATACAGCACAAACAAAACTAATCATTCCTCCCACGCACTTTGACACCCATTTCTTGCGGCCTCGTTTACGGGCACGCACAAATACAGGATACGCTTAAACATGCAACTTAGAAGCCAGAAGTGCCACTCAAAAGTCTTTCGCTGACAGAAAGAGGAAAGCATGCGAGTACACACAACTACTGTTTTTGCTGAAAACTAATGACTGATCAAATTGTTTGATTGAAAGTTACAATTCATTTTTTTCCCCCACAGGAGACGAGAAAATGAAAAACGATCACTGTCCATTATATTGGAAAATTAGAATCTGAATAAATGCATACATACTGAATGTATGGTGTGTTTTTCACCTGTTCTTTTCTGTGTTGTCCGTTTCTTCCACTTCATCAGCACTGCAAGTGGCACTGGAGTCGCTGTCCCCATGCGAGCCTGCTTTGGCCCCATGGTCCTTCTTTGAGCTCTTGGGACAGTTCTTGACATCGTCAGCCTCTGCCGTCGAAGGTTTCTTGTCCGTGACATCGCTGCTCGGCGACGGTTGGTTCAGCTCCTTGTTTGGCGACGCTGTTTCAGTCTTGATCTCCTGCTTGATGGAGACCTCTGGATCTTCTTTTACTGGAGGTTTCACATCTCCATCCTGCTCTGTGTCTGTTCCAGCTACCTCTTTATCCCCACTATCAGAGCCAGCCTTGCACTTATTCGAACCCTCTTCCTTGGCCTTGGTATCATCAGCGGAATGTGGTGATGGCAAACTCTCCGTGTCCGAGCTGTTGTTGGCGCCAACTATCAGAAGGCAAAGCAAGAGCGTTGGTATGAATATTCCCTTTTCAGACTGGTCGCCAGCCAAAAGCAGGGCACAATATTCAACATATATATGTGTGTATTTCAATTGTTACAATTTCAATTACACTTGCATATTTAGTTATTTATATTATATCTTTTACATGGGCACGCTATCTTAGGATTTCTAGAATATAATATATACAATCAGCTTCCTATTATACTAGTCGGGTATGTTCGTAGAATTAGGAGTAGGACACTTCTTCCTACTCCTTTTGAACATATATATATACATTGTACATTCCTTTATTTTTTCCATTTTTTTTTGTTTTTCCATTTTTCACAAATTTGTGTCGATTGTTTTGTTTGCTGTACACCTTTGATAAACACGATTAAAAATACATCAATTGCCAGAAAGAAAAAAACGTAAAAATAATCAATAGTTACTGTTACCAATTGGCCAAACCAGGGAAATGTATTTGACTGCCCATCCCTAATGTACAGTATACATACTATTATCTTTCTTCGTTCTCTCAATTCAATGTACCTTCTCCATCTTCGGGTGCCTCCTCTTCATTGCCACTCGCCCCTGAGCCTTCCAGCTCTTCTTCTTCTGCTGTGAACGGGGCAGTGGCCTCTTCATTTGGAAGGCTTTTGCCCCTGCGGCGAGCCTTTCGTTCCTTCTCCTAGGTTAAGATCCACCACACAAAAAATATAATACCAAACAGGTCACAACTTTCTTATCTCTGTGAAAAAACATCTGCTAACGGGTTTTCTTTTTTTTAACTTACCGATTTCATTTTATGTTGCTGCAAAATCTCATCCAGTTTTTGCCTCTTCTTGTAGTTGAAATAGAAGTTCTTACACTGCGACACAGTTTTTGATCCCACCATCTTGGCAATTGCAGACCAGTTCCTACCATACTGAAGAAGACCTGCAACAATGATGTAGTGGGATTTGAATTAAAGGCAATGTTTTTTTCACCACCCGAAATGCAGTTAATAAAAATGTTACAGTAGCCTTGTACATATTTTAATGTATGTACTGTATGATTAATACTTTGAAAGAGAACAGACTTTCAGATACAGTTGAAACCAGATGTTTATATACGCTATATAAAAAGACATTTTCCCTCACTGTCTGCCATGAAATCAGACTATTATTTTCCCTGTTTTAGGTCAAATGGGATTACAAAATTATTTGTATTTGCTAAATACCAGAATAACGAGAGGAATTTTTTCCCCCGTTACTTTCTTCAAAGTCAGAAGTTTACATGGAGTAATATGACATTATTTAAGTTAATTAGAGACACACCTGTGGATTTATTTGAACTACGCACACCTGAAACCCACCGCTTATTTGTGTAATGTCAGGGGCAAGTCAAAAGACGTCAGCCAAGATAGGAAGAGAATTGTGGACTAGCACAAGTCTGGTTCATCCTTGGGTGCAATTTCCAGATGCCTGAAGGTGTCACGTTCATCTGTTCAAACAATTATACGGAAGTATAAACACTGTGGGAATGTCCAGTCATCATATCGTCAAGGAAGGAGACAGGTTCCGCGTCCCAGAGATGAGCATGCTTTGTTCCGAAATGTGCATATCCATGCCAGAACTAAAGCAAAAGACCTTGTGAAGATGCTGGCTGAAACCGGCAAGTGCGTGTCATTATTCGCAGCATAAAAAAGTACTGTATCAACAGGGGCTGAAAGGCCAAGCCGCCAGGTAGAAGCCATTACTCCAAAAGAAACTTTAAAAAGACAGATTACAGATTGCAAATGCACACAGGAACAAAGACCTTCATTTTTGGAGACATGTCCTGTGGTCTGACAGAACTAAACTTTAACTGTTTGGCAACAATGAGCATCGTTCTGTTTGGAGGAAAAAGAGGGATGCTTGCAAGCCTGAAAATGTATGGTCAGACCTGAAAAGGCATGTGCGAGCAAGGCGGCCTACAAACTTGACTCAGTCACACCAGTTCTGTCAGGAGGACTGGGCCTAAATTCCTGGCAACTATTGTGAGAAGCTCGTGGAAGGAGATCCAAAACGTTTGACCCAAGTAATACAGTTGAAAGGAAATTGGTACCAAATACTAATGAAATGTATGTAAATAGCTAACTTTGAAGAAAGTCACGGACATTGTCATTTATCTCTCATTACCTGGAATTTAGAAAATAGAAACATTTTGCTAATCCTGATTGACCGAAAGCAGGAACAATGTCTCGTCTCATTTAATTTCAGATAGTGAGAAAAAAGTGCGTCTTTTTATACAGTGTATGTAAATATCTGGTTTAAACAATCAGCAATAACTTGTAAGCATCTCTTAGTAGCTGTTCTTTCTTAACTGTAGGACAATCTAGGACTTGAGTCCACAGTGTCCTACGAGGAGCATTGGCAAGCTGCCAATATAGTCCTTAATACACAAAACCATCGAAATGTTTAGGGGAGTGGTAATATGGCAGCTGAACCAGCCCTTATGTCAATGACATCACTAACTCACCCTCACTGAGGTCACACTGTGTTATATTCTGACTAACTTTGATGTGACCCAGTTCCAAGAAACCATGGTCCTTTACTCAGTCAACCACATGATTGTGCCTTACACAAGAGTCGACACGCACCCACCAGACCAGAGAAGGATAGAAAAAGTGGTCATGAAATTCACATATCACGTGCTACAAGAACTGTTGGAGGGAGCGGTCAGCATGTTTGTGCAAAAGAGGGCCAAAGACAGATAGCGTAGAATTTACTGTGGTGGTTCCCCTTCAGCGTGTGCTGTTGGCTAAAAGCAGGCCATTAGCAGTGTGTGCTGTAAGAAGCTTAACCTACAACACCCACTTGTTTGCTGTGCCAGGACGACAGGTCCTGGCAGGGCACCCTCTCCGAGGGTTGTGGGTTTTTTTTTTTTTTTATTAGCAAGCACGGCGCCAACAGCTAGCGGGGTACCATTAGACAAGAGTTCAGAGGTCCTTGCATCTTAATATTTCATGGAGACAGGAAGACAACAAGCAGACGCTCTTTGATAATAATAATAATCTTTATACTTAAAGAGACGTCTACAAAAAAAAAAAAAACTAACCTGCCACATGCACTCATCATCTACCGGGAATGAGTATTCCTCCTTTTATGAGAATATACTGACGACAACACTAGACAAGCTACAGCAACAGCTGAACTGTTTGTCATATAAAAATTGCACGACAACCTGTCGAGTTTTCAAGTCAAAAAGCAAGAGAAAAAAAATAGCAGACTTGTAGGTACCAACTAATTCCAAAGATGGGTAGACAAGTAGTAAGGCCTGTATTGGAGAGGGTAATGCCTCATTTTAGACTGCCTACAAAAGCATAGCACGAATTCTAAGATTTAACTAAGCTATTACTCAGAATGAAAAGTGATGACAAATATAAATACCTAGTTTAATCCGTGTATGCAAGTATACAAAGCGCATTCCCGAGTAGCTGCCGTTGACTCCAAGCCTTAGAGGCAGGGGAAACACTTGGATCCAACATCCAATCAGCAGCAGCAATACTCAAGCAGGTGGTGTCCTCACGTCCAATCAGGACCCCGCAAGGCCTTTAGCGCCACCCAGAGCAGTCCAATCAATAGCTGGCGTAGCCAGAACGTGGTTGTCGCTGTGTCACATGCCTGTTACTTCAGCCGTGGTCTTGTGGCCCTGCCGGATCACACGATCAGACTGTCTGATCTCTGGAGGGACGGCCGGGAACGCACTTCAACGCGATCCAGAGCGCAGATGAAAACGGCTCAATCCCTCCACTCTTGCTTCCAGCTGGCTTGATACTTGAGCTAGGGTCAGGTTGACACGCTCCAAAACAGCACATGCTCCTGGTCTCTCCCCGCCTGGCTGCTATTCCCCACGCTTCAGTAATTGCAGTTCTGTTCTCGTGCTTCGTCTCTCCTCAATGGCGGCCGCCTAGGAAGACTTCGGCAGGAAAGTGGAACTACGCGGCTGTGCTCTGTGCTCTCTCTCTCTCTCTCTCCTCATCTGATCTCTCTCTCTCTCTCTCCCTCACACTTTCCCCTCCCTCTCTCTGTCAGCCTATCCCTCCCCCCACCTTACTCTGCCAGCAGGCACCACCGACCAGTGCACACACAAATGCATGCGTACACACGAACTTGAGCCCGCTCGCTCCCTCTCTCTCTCCTGTTAATACTTTAGCACACAGACACAAACACACACTCAGGCAGTCCAAGTGTAAACATAGAGGGGGTGGCGAGGAGGGGAAGAGAGAGGCTGGGAGAGCGAGAGAATGGAGACCACGTAGGGATAAAGAAGTGGGGAGTAAGCAAAGAGAGAAGATGGGGGGAAGAGGGGGAGGCAACAGAGTTGATGTTGATACCATGAGAAAGCATAAAGGCTTTTCACATTTTTCCTGACTGACCTGCTTTTCATCTTGAATGTGACCTCTCCAATCTATAATAAAATGGAGTAAGGAAGGAGAGAGAGCAAGTGGGGGTCGGGGGCGGGCTCCTCACTTGCCAAATCTTCCACAGCTCTTGCCAACTTGGGCCGGTGCCATCTCCCAAACCGAGAAGTGGACAGGGAGAGAAGCAAAAACCGAGCACCAGTGGAAAAGAAAGACGTGGTTTTCTACCTGCAGCTCCGTTGTGTGGGTTCTTCCGGCAAGTGGAGCAGGGGCCTTTATCCAGGGGCCTGCCTGCACTCTGGCAAAGCCTTGCAGATTACTGCACTTCCATGAATGCTAGCCAAAAGTGCGCACATGCAAACACACAACTTGGATCAGGATCCCAGCGAGACAACCTTTACAAGACATCTTACACACAAACAGATTGAGCTAGTGGATTAAAAAAGCAGCCTTTCGAACAACTCTTGTCTGAGCTACCGATCTTTGAGCAGCAATGAAGGCTTGAGTTATTGCGGCAATATTTTCCTGGAAGGCGGGGTGGGGGTGGGGTAATCTATGACCTGTGACATAAATGTGATTTTTCAGAGCTGTTTAAACTAAAGGGGATGAACACATTAAACTTGCGGACAAATACGCTTCTTTAAAATATACACTTCAAGCTGAAAGGGAGACAAGGGAGCACCTTGATGAACTTATACGAATGAACACTATTCGATTGGGAATGGAGGCGGGGCGTTTGGCAAATTGTGGCTCTACTCTTGTGTATGCAGGACAGGAGGGTGAGCTGCATTTTACATGGAGGGGCTATTAGAATTTCTGAAAAATAGCAAGACTCGTTCTTCAGCTCTGGCTACTGTCGCTAAGGTTCTGTGGTTACATAAGCACTTCGTAGAAGCCCCGCATCCACTGAATTGCCAGGCTAATCCTCTGGGATGAAGCACCCCACTAATCCAAACACAGGAGAATGGAACTTGAAGATATTAACCAGGATTACTACACGGTCCTGTGTTCAAGCCGAGCAGTGACGGCCGGTGAAAAATAACCTCTTAACAGACAAACAATACACGACATTCCAATTGACGGGGCAGATGCGCATGTAGCCGACAGGCTGCAAGATTATATTCGGCACTTGCTCTGCTATGATCAAAAGGAAGGACTCATTTAATTATTCAGAAGCACAACTTAAGTCACACAGATGACCCACGTCATCATTGTACAGACAGCAGGTCGCAAATTATAAAGACAGCCCGTAGCCACTTCATGCTTCGAGTTTTATAAATGTGCAGCAACATTTAAATGTATGTGGCACAGATTACCCATTTTGAAAATTCAAATATAATATCAGCAAGCTTGTCGAGATGGTGTTACAGATCTGTGGGGAATCCCTGTCTAAGAGTCAGTGAGGAATTATAAACCACTGAGGGTGAGAAGCTCCTTTAATCATCGACTCAGAGAATGACAATCACGTACTTGGCGCAACTAACACAATCACACACACAGTACAAGTGTGAGGACATCGGGCACCGTATCAGAGAGCGCTGTGAATCAGCCACGGGCTGCTGGGTGATCTTCTGTCAGAGATAATAAACAGGCAGGTTAATGACTGCTGCAATTTCACAGAGGTTAACTGATAAGGGACAGACTTTACAGCCACCACGATAAGAAGAGAGATGGGAAATGACTTGAAAGAGCAGCAGCCACAGTCCACACTGATGCACCTCGACACAGTTTAGAAGCACGTGGCAATCGCTGCTTTCACGAACAGCAAGGCACATCCTCATCATTTGCCTGGTGCACTTTTGAAGCCACGTGTGGCATCTCGATTGTGAACAATGTTGCAATCCAAGTCACAGAGGAAAGAAAAACTTGTCGTGTGTTACCTTTTTTGGCTGTTTCCATCTCTTCTTCAGTCCAGCGAGAACTCTCATTCATTTCCAGATTGGCTGTCGCAGACGCACGCGCACGCACGCACGTGCGCGCACACACACGCGCACACACACACACACACACACACACACACACACACACACAGAGACAAATAAGCAAGTAAGAAGGAGGAGGGGGAGTGGGCAGTTGCAAGTGACAAAGTCAGTTAGGGAGTGACTTACAAGAGGAAAGAAAATAGAGAAGAAAAAAAACAATACGTGGGGGAAGGGTACTTTTGCTGCTTGCTAAAAAGGCACTGTTGCCTCAGTTGCTAGGAACTGTTTGTTTTAGATGGAGAAAGCAGGAAATCGAAGGAGAGAAGTCAGTTAATGATTATCGACAACAACTGGCTTTTTCCTCTCCGCACAAGTTATTAGCCAGAGTGACCCTGGCCCTGCCGACACACAGAGAAGTTGGATCTTGTACTTGAAAGTCCTCTATACGGACCTGTGTGGAGGACAAAGCAGCCAGCCAACCACTGCTGCGAGCATCGGGACAATGAAAGAAGGAGGCTGTTGAGAGTCTCTGCAGCTTCACTCATTGGGGAATTTCATGTGACTAAACTTAGTGATGGCAAAAGCAACAGGATGCATATATGCGAAAAAAACAAAAAACAAATAGCCAATAGCAGAGCGGATGCTGTGAGTACAGCTAACTTACAATCTGCAAGGAATCCACTGTAGGACAGGGCTGCCACTTAAAAAGGTGAGTAGGGCGAAGACGTAAGGGCCAACAGTGCACTCTGGTGGAATGGGCCAGGAGATCAATATTTGGAGCATAATTGAGCCACTGAAAACTAGAGTGGGCTAACTTCATTTTTGTCATATTGCAGGAGGGTGATTGAAAGTTTTAGAGTTGCCACTGAAAGGTTACTGCGAGAGTGGTCTTGGAACGAGCATCCGTCAAATCGATCAATAGTTCATGAAAGACGGCTAATTACACTCACTTACGTATACAAGATGCACATTATACATAGGTATGAAGAAAATGTAATGTTCCCTTTGTATAAATGGACACCGGGAGCCAGGGTTTGTGAAAGAGGTGTACTTTCATTCCAATATGATATGTAATCTCTAATATTACAAATGTAAAATTTGCTACATTTTCTCTGCTCTCTCGAGAATCATGGCGTCCTTGTGGGCGCTGCCATATCGATATCATATATCTCTCAGGATGGACTGCCGGGTCAAGGACTGAGTTTTACATTGTCGCCATGTCACACACCAACTACATTTGTCCTATATATTTAGTACATTACAGCTTACTTTCCACCACAACGCGGTCTCCAGTTAGATACCTTTAAGACATTTCACTCTGAACTCCTTCCTTCTTGGATCGCTACTCTGCGTTGCTACAGAAGATAGCTAGTGTCTGCCACTCGCTCCTGCGGCTAGCTGATCTAGCTGCTAACTGCCTGCTAGCAGCTTTAGACTTGCAGAAAAACAACAGTCGATAAGAAAACAACACCCGCTGGACTATGCACCAAGTATGAACCAACAACTTGATTTATCCAATGCTGCGGACTCCGAGGGAAGCACTCGACTACTTTGTACCTGTCCAATCATTTCAGGACACAGCCGACATGGCACCCAGTCGCAACATACCCGGTGAGACTAATAAAACCATATCTGAATTACATCAGCAAGGCAGACAGAGTAGTATATTTGTTTGTAAAACCTAATCAAATACAGGTAATAATTCGTGTTCTGAGCATGGATAGCAGCGACTTGACGGTGCACATTATACATAAGTAGAAGGGTTTTCCTGATGTTTGAGTTTGTTTGAGTTTTATTATACACAAGAAATTACTGTAAATGTAAAAGTAAATTGGAGAAATATGTCAACATTTTCTGGGGTTATTATAACCTGAGAGACTAGTATCTCTCCAACGACTAGTTGCCATGTATTCTTGTTCACAGGGGGACTTAAACTATAACACTCCGGTTTAAAGTCCAGAGCCCTTACAGGTGAGTTACTGTCACCTCCCAACCCGCTGAAGTGATGTGATGTTAAACCACCAAGACTGACCGAGCTCATTGTTGACAGGCGGAGCGGTCGTCTCCTCCACCTCACTGGTCATCGAGCGGGTGATTCGGCCCTTACGGCGTCCTTGGCTGTTGGCTGTTCGTCGGCCCTTGACGGCCACCGTAGGCTCTTTGTCCTCTGCATCTTCCCCAGAAGTTTCATCTCTGCAATTTAGATATGCCATTACATTTTCGAACAATATCAAGATAAGCGGCATAGGTAAGGATCGATGGATGCATCACAATGATTGACAAAGTCTGTGTTCAATTAATTAGATTACAAATCACGTTTCCAAGTTCAGTTCAGCTTTCCACTGTACAGTATGTAATAGTAAACCCTTATCGAGCTTACATTTCCACCACAGGTTGTGTACTTTGGATGGTAATAGCTTCAATATCTGCTAATAAATAATATGCTATCCATACTACTGAACTACTGAGGAACACAAAATGGCAAAATACAACAGAGGACATTAGACATTTGTGGTTCTTTGTTGCATAGTTAGCAGACTACATGCTGTCTACCTCCATCTTTGAGGTACCTTTTGGGCACCTCTCCAGTTGGTATCCAAATAGAGAAAAACGTGATGTCGGGCTGCACAATCATGGCCAAAATAATAATTGTCATTATTTTGAACAATATTATAATCATGATCATTAGTCACAATTATTCTTCATGTTCGGGAAAAATCTTTATTTTTATTGCACTACTTTTTGACAGACAATATGTAACAGTTTTCAGTGCAAAATAAATCTTTAAATAAGAATAAATGATAGTTAGTCATACAAAAATAAATGTACCACAAAACAAATTCGACTTTAGCAAGGGCTAACTGAAAAAATATGCTATTACAAAGTGTAACCATGAATTCCAACTTAATGGTAATACAGTTAATGCATAAAACGGAATAACATTTGGCTGTAAGCACCGACTTTTCATTCGAAAATCCTTGTTGTCAATATAGTGAATTGTCAAGGACGGCACGCTTGATTGGTCAGTCGCGCACGGTCACCAACTGCAAAAGAACTTGTGATTTCCCTCTCTGTTTACTTCTGTGTTTTTTTGTTTTTTTTTACTGCGGTCAGGCCAGCCGAAAAGTTGAAGTCGAGGGAGCCGCTACAACGATTATTAATCGTGTCTTCCCGTGGCACGCCACCTCTCCACCAATGTGCTGAGAGGGCAAACTTCAAAATAAAAGCTTCATATACGACTACATTGGACATCGATGCCATTTTAAGGTTTTATTTTGAAGTTGGCCATGTAGCGCGATGCCGGGCCTTAATGAAGCCTTAACCACACATTCGCCCCCTGGTGACTGGCTGACTAGGTTGCGGGCACTGCTGCCAACGAAGCACATTTCATACCCAGCAGTGCCCGGGCTTTAAATGTTAAAATAAATAAAATTAAAAACTAAAATTAAACAAATAAAAAAAAAAAAAAAAACAATCACTGCCAATCGGGCAAAATTACGATCACGGTTAAAATTCGATTAATTGTGCAGCCCTAACGCGATGGTCACACTCCTGTGTTACTTTATCTGGAGTTAGCATCACAGCAAGCCAAGAGTTCAACCCATAACGTCTCAATTCATTTTTACTGAGCTCCGTTAATCTTAACGAGGGGTACAGATGCTGCTCCAAAAATAGGTGAGGCTGCTGTACTGAGGCAGACAGTCCGACAGCAGGTAATGCCGCGTCAGCATCTTCAAGTCTGACACAAATGCTCAAGAATTTACATTACAGCGACAGTACAAAGTGCAACCTCAGATTAGATAATAGAGTGCCCGCCTACACACTTCGGGTGCATTCACCTATCGATTTCGACCGCAGAACAGAAAGATTTGTATTCCGTCGGTTGCTTTTGCATCCGTTGCTGTTGGACAACACTGCACAAAGCCATCCACCCCCGTATAAACAGGGCACATAATCCGGTTACATTGTCCCCAGCAAAACCACAGAAGAGAAGATCCCACCTAAGGTGTTTCCAAGGAAAACAGCTGTTTTAATAAGGTGAATGAATTCCAAGCTGTTGTCGCTGGAAAGTCTGGCTAGGTGAGACGGCGGTCCTTCAAGTTTAAAGAGCAATGGGATTTCCAGACCAACTTTCTTTCTCCAAAAAATACTCTTATCCAGTGTTGGGAATTTGACTTTGGAAATGTAGTTGGTTATGATTACAAGTTACCGTGTTGAAATTGTATTACTAGTGTAACTATTTCAATTATTTTTTTTCCAAGTAATATAACAAATTACATTTGATTACTTTTCATAAACTTGAACGAATGCGTTTTCAGGAGCATTGGGCGTTTCCTGTAAAAAGTGGATTATGAAATGATAGAAAAGAAACTTCCAAAGTCAATGTTCTTTGATGTGTAACTGGGTCTAGCCCTTTCAAAACCTCAGAAAAACTAATACTGTAGATTGGCCCACAGAAAGCAAAGTGAGCTGAATGATTACAAAATGTAAGGCTTGCTTTGTGACATGATTTCAAAAGTTGTCCATATACTGTTTGGGATAAAGATGATATGGCATATAGTGTAAATGTTCTGCTCTCTCTGTTGAATTTGTAGTTTGACTTACTTCATCCCATCCTCCTTGTCTTCAGCTTCTGGTTTCTCCTCCTCCCTCTCTCCTTCCTTGTCTTTCTCCTCCTTTTCCTTGTCTTCCTGGCTGCTTCGATTGACTTGTTGCTGCTGTTGCTGCTGCTGCTGCTGCTGCTGCTGCTGCTGCTGGCCGTGCTACAAGTGGGACAGGAACAACAACAATATTCCAAACATGAACCCAGATGATCTACTTACGGACAATCAACGTCAAAGTTTTCATTTTAAGCCTCGAAGTAGGAGTTTGTAATTTATGATTTTCTGGTTTAGGAATGCTGCAAAAATCACTCATTACGCATTTCAAAAATAATTTAATTAACAGCTTGTTGTTATGTTTGGCCTTTTTTCTTACACCATTTTTGAGTTGACATACACTAAAATTGATATGCTACAAGACAACAAAATGGATTTTTAACAGATCAACAGATGGCAAACAGATTGATTTGACAACACTGACGCACCTTGTTTATATAACACACACAAAATGATCTGGTTTCACTGAATTTCACGTAACTAAAACGAATGCCTGCAAAGGCAAAACCAAACAGGATACGAAAGTTCAGAAACCACGGAATAACTGTTCTTCTGTATAGCTTTTGGTTTTTATGCAAACAAGTGCCACTTCCTCACTGGTGTCTTGCCTGTCTGGCCTTTGAGGGTGAGAGTTCAGACGAGTACGCACATGCAAGCTGACAACTCTTCTTGCGCAAATGACAGTGCCATATTTGACACTGCTGCCTTCGGCCAAAGCAACACGTACGTTTGATGATGACGATGATATCACTAGAGTTTCTTTAATGTGTGAGACTGGCTGACAAAAAGAGTGAGAGTCAGTCAGAAAATGGAATGAGTTCAAAAGATGATCAAGAGCAGAGATGAACAACTTTGATGAGGGGGCTAAAAATGTTTTATCGGTGAACATGCACCCGCTTCATTCATAGGGAAGTTGTCCCAGATGATCGCACTACTCGTCACTTTAAACCGCATCCACTCCTTGAAGTCTCAGCGCCCTTTGCACAAACGGTCATTGCACCGGACTATTGCAATTGTCAAAAAAATAAAATAAAAAGAAAAAATAAAAATGTACCGGCATTAGCAGATAACTAGCAACGCTTTCCTGCTCAGTGACTGTTTTTTTGTTTTTGTTTTTTTTCCTCAATGTCTTTCTGTCTCCAAAGTGTTCTCTGTCAATTGACCGTCTGTTGTCGTACTAGAGCGGCTCCGACTACCGGAGACAAAATTCCTTGTGTGTTTTTGGACATACTTGGCAAATAAAGATGATTCTGATGACTAAATGAAAGGTAAAGATATGTCACGTTAGGTTGAAATACATTACATCACCCTGTTTACATTATACACATTTCATCTGCTAGTGCAAAATGCTGCTATTCAATACTTAACTTGAATGAACAGAATTTGCACATTAATGAGTGATGTTTTTTTTGTTTTTTTAAAAGCATAAAATGATGTGTATTGAGGTCACAACTCCAGTGACTCATCATAACCTTCAAATGGACTGCAATAGCACTTTTGTTTAGGTGTATCCGCCGGCTCCCTTAGTATTACAGTGTTCCGAAGTTAGTGACGATAACGCCAGATCGCGACTATTTGACGAATTGGTCTAATTTTACCAGCCACACTACACGCTGAGATCAACCAAAATACTGCAGCTGTGCCAGCTCCAACATTATGATTGTGGTCCTTAAAGTGCCGGTACATTGCAACAAGTTCTGGTTTCTTCAAAGGGAGATCTTAAATTTGATGTTTGTAAACACCGCAATTCTTGTGTCATGGGATGAGGTCGTCTTGCAATATGCAATACACATCTAGAATGTAGAGGAAAGGTTAGCATAGATCGTTCCCGTCTGACTTGTTTCACCAAGAAGTTCTGGCATTTTGCCCAGACCGTGACGACTACAATCTCAGGAAACGCAATCAGTTCAAAGTAATATTGTCACTGAGATAGCATGTGTTATTTGAAAGGTCAGAGGACACGACTGGCCAGGAGTGTTCAAGCTTGAAAGGTGACGACAATACCTGGCTTCTTCCTCGCCGTCTGTAGTTTCTTCGCACTATGTTCTTATAGTTCTCATTCTTTTTGGTCAAATAATAAAACAGCACACATTCCGCCACCGTCTGAAAAATGAGAGAAATGTGACTTGCCTGGAAATGTTTTTTCTCGAGAAGACTGGATTACGCAGTTGAACACAAAGCCATACCTTTCTTTCCAGGAAAGATGCGATCAGACCAAAGTTTTTAGGGTGTTGGATGAATCTGTGGAATCAGAACGAGAAAACTATACAACTGCAAGATATTTTAAGTTCGATTGCATGAAGCACTGAACTTAGCACTAAAACCTCTAAGAGCATCACAAAAAATAAGGTTAATTAGGTATTCAACTCAATCAGACTGGTTAGATTTAGTATTTTGATTGGATGCTATCAGTAAGTCACATTTACTTTGTTGTAAATGTTTATAAGCTTTGCTTTTAAATGCTTTTAATCGTGTAAAGCACATCGAGTTACCTCGTGTATGAAATGCGCTGTATAAATACATTTGCTTTGCTTTGTTTACTGTACAAGCTTGTGGAGTTGTAGTTGCGTGTTGTCACATTTTCTAGTTTGTATGTATCAAAACTATGTTTCTTTGTGTTTCGGATGAAAAGAACAATCTTAACATTTGGAGTCTGTTTTCCTGTGCGGATGTGCTTCAAAGTTTTTCCCTCGTTTGTCACAAAGGGGGGACGATTCACTTCCTTTCCTACAACTTCCCGAGCCCAACATCATCCACACGTTTGTGTTTTTTGGTAGAATCTCACTCACTTAACATTTAGCTGGTGCTGCATACTAATATGAAACTTGATAAAAATGCATAACTGTTTCTTGCCACTTTCTTTAACCAATATTTACCAACGAGCTGCGTGTGGGCCACAGGCCGACAGGGCTTCGGCGTTACAGCGGCCACATTTGGAAGTTAATGGTTTGACCCCGAGTGCCCTCGGGGACACTGTGTCGTACCGTATCCTTGAGCAAGACACTAATCACCCGGTTTGCCCGCGATGTAACGGTTGGCATTTAGCATGCTAACCTCCACCATCAGTCGGCGAATGAGTGAATCGGAGGCATTGCACTGCTGTCGTGCATTTCACATAAATCCATTGAGCACCCTGACTTTCCTGAAGAGTTGACCTTACTTCTCTCTGAAAGTGTCCTTCTCTTGCTCGCTCCACATGTTCATGACCTGCCGATCCTTGTACACCTTCATGGGGTCGTCCATCAATCCATTCATGTTGATGAACTTGATGCGTTGCTGCTCGGCGTCAAACAGCATCGGAGGGATGACTGCCAGCTGCCGCATTTGCTTCTCTGTGTTCTGACGTTCACACGTGCCACACGAAAGACACACAATAAAACAAACCAACATCCAGGAAGGAGACACTGTTTTCAAGAGGGAAGGGAGCCAAGACTGTGCTTATAGTTGTCGTGAACCGGAAGTAACATTACAGCTGTTTTAAAGCACCGCAGAGGTCTGATAGCAGGAGCGGAAGTTAAGCGTCCTCAGCAATTTCAGCAGTGGGAGACATATTCCACATCAAATGTGAACTCTGCACACATTTACCTCTGACGCTGTGGTTGGTATGTGAGTGAAAGAAAATGCCGAAAATGTTTCTACATGGGAGGGGAGGCGACGAAAGGTCACGGGCGATGCCTGAACATCTTACTGCCAGCTATAGAATACAATAGAAAGCCTTCCTTGACATTGTACGGTGCAGTTACAATGAAATTGCTGTGCAGGTCCAGACTTGTTTCAAGAATGAAAAACAAAATATAGCGCTGAAAAATACATAACAGAAAAGCTCCACACACAAAAAAATAATGCATTGCAAATGGTTGTAAGGCGCGCGCACACGTTTTATGTACAAGGCTCTGTTCGGGCGCGCTAGCTCAAGTCTGTCGCTTCCGGTCCGCCTGCCAGGTCAAGACCGTAAGGACAACATATCGGCAGAAAGAAGTCAAACTGAGCCGATGCTTTTTTCACATCTTTGACAAAGCGACTCCTCATGTAGGGAATATAGAAGTCGGGGTTGCATTCAAAGAAATGCTCTCGATCAATGAACTGACTACTCAAAGACTTCACGAGGAAATCATATTCTACGAAATATGAAGTTTGAACTGGAAAATAAATGAATCCCTGATTCTTGTTCATAGCTGTGTGCACGTGAAAGAAAAAAGATGCTGCAAGTGTACTTGTGCAAGCTGACAGAATGAAACCTCACTCTTCACTTTCCACCAGTATGCATTGGAGGTACTTATAATATGCAATTGACTTTTATTTAGCTTTCAAATTGTCGAGTTACAAACTTTGGTATGAATATAACTTGGACAATTACAACATATAATAGTTTTATGATAACTACAACATGTGCAGCCCTGCAGTGTAGAGGATAAGATATGTTTTTCTTGATCCCCAGAAGGGGAACTCGGTTACTACAAGAGTTCAAAAGAAAGTTAGTACTAAAAGAACACAATTGACACGATATCTGCTGACATATTCAGTTTAAGATGCATAAATGAATGACCACAATGTACCACAAATAGCATCCTGCAGTTGTTCAAAACATCAGGCGCCGTATCAAGCCGTGACCGAGATCAATAACGGCCAGTTTGGATTGTCTCTGTCAGAAAGGTTCGGATAAACAATGTTTAGAATTGTGGGCGTAACTTGCACTGCATCAGACACAGCTGTTTCTGGAGTTCCTAATATTATTCTTTTGACCTCAGTGAGCTGGACCTGGCCAAAAAAAATGTCTCCACGTAGAACTTCCAACTGTTTTAAGTAGAAAAGTATGCCTTGTTGCTCTACATAAAAGACGGGTCTGTGATAAGATCTGGACGACTCATATTACAGTCTTTTGGTCCTTTGAAACATTTTTATTTTTAGTTTCTTCCAGTTGCTGGCACCTCTTTACAAAGAAAATGACTGCCGCAGTGTTTCGCCCTTCGGTGCACGAGTGTTTTGAATTGCATATCATCACTTTTTGGTCATTTCTTTTGGGAATGGGAAAATGATGACCTGTGATATGTGCTAAAAATATCAGAGGGGGGTAAGATGATGGATGGATAACTATGAATCCTATGTATACATCCGATTGGATACAATAAATAATTCATTGACAATGAAAATATATTCAGTTGGGATAACTACTCATATTATGGAGATTTGGATAAATCAATTTCTGACTAATATAAATGATTCATATCGTCTAAAAAAATGACTAATTGTTGATTCTGTGAGTATTTAATAGAAGTAATCCCTCATTTATCGCGGGGTTAGATTCCCGACCTCCGCTGCAATAGGTGTAATCTGCAAATTTCTTTGATTATTTGTACACATTTCAAAGCTGTATGAAACACCCCAGACTCTTATTAGTCTTCTCCACACTCGTATTAACGCTACCATACTCTTCTAAACACGTTTGAAACTCTTCAACATACTGTACCGCACCGTAGTACATTTTATTCCTTGTAAAGTTTTTGAATGAATTTGAGTTTTTTACAGTTGTAATGTTTTAAGCTAAAAAGCATTGATTTTACTACCCCCAAAATGACAGCATACGCTCATATTCCCGCGAATGATGCCGATATGAAATCTGCAATAGGAGAACCGCGACATAGCGAGAGAACACAGCAGTGCAAACAGTGTAAGTCAAGGTGGTCAACGCCATCTTTGACAGAAAAGCTTACCTCGTGCTCTGATATTCCGTCAATGATCTCGGAGACCTCGTGTTCGCTGCGAGCCGCAGAAGAGCTCAGTCCAGCCCCTCGCTGCCCAACGCGGCTACAAAAACAAAACATATTCCACTGTTTGAGTTCTTACAGTAATTACTGCACATAGACAACAGCAAGTGGATAAGTCAGTTGCAGTCACTGGGATTGGAAAGGTGTCGCTCGCTCACCTCTGGATTCGTTCCTGAATCTCTCTCTGCTTCCGAATCTCTGGGAACTGTTTTTCGTAGTACTCCCGTACTTTGCTTTCCTTGGCTCGGCGCCGCGGGTTGTTTTCAATGCGCTCCACCTTCTTCTCCCAGGCTTCCATCAGTTGGTCGTAACGCTGGCAGAATTTCTGTTCCTGCATTGGCACACAAAAAGGCGGGATCTTGAAAGAGACTTTATTTTTATTTCATTGTAATTGATTATACTGATTTGCAATCTGCTGTACTGCATATAGTTTGTGTTGCACACCACGCACAAATATATCCAAATCCCACACAAGCAGGCAAGAAAGGAGAGAAACCAGCGTGAAAGCAACCGGAACCCTCCGGCAAGCAAGTCCTTAAAGATCAGCTACTGCCGCGCTAATGGCGAATATGATAATCTCATGCATTATTAATGCATGAGTTCATAGTGAAAAAAATACTTTTCCAACTTTATCTAATGATATTGAGTTACGATGGTTTGGGAGCCATTATTGTAGTGCAGAGCCTAAAGTCTGATTTACCCTTCAATCTTCAATGTATATGCTGCACTTGAAAAAACTGTTCTTTTTGGCATTATATTTACTTTCTATAGAAAACTGTCAGGCTCTCTGCCATCATTATCTTTTAAGATGGAAAACTAGTACATTATTTTGCCAAATGTTATACATGTTAACATATAAACGTGAGCTACAATGTTTTTCTTCTTCAAGAAAGTCAGTTGAATTTAGGACTCCATCTGGCTTGATCCCAGCTTTACTTATAACTCTGCTAGTTGGCTCTGTCTCACTCAGACACAAGTCTGAACAAGAGTAATTCTGACGGGAAAAAAATATATTTGATTGTCTTCTCTTTTTAAAATATAATCGGAGTATACTGAAACAGATCGCACCCGGAAACTGTCTTCTCGATGGTCTGCCTCAAATGCTCACTCACTTGAAACCCAGTTTCAAACGAGTCATCCATCATTGGCTGAACATATTGAGTTCTTTCCACTTACCCATTGCTTACGAGCATGATTTCTTCTCTTGAAGTATAAAATGAGTTTTTTCCTCATTGCCTGGTTTCTGAGAAGGGTGAAAAAATAAACTGGCATGAGCAAAATTGTGGTGCAGAGTTTTCGAAGCAAAAAAATAATCATAGTTTTGAACACATCTGTCACTAACTTTAAAGGTTCAGGATTACCTTACAACTCACACAAAACAAAACACATGCACAAACAACATCCTTTGTCAACGCTTTCAGATGGGCAGGACAGCATGGGGAGGAAACGTATAAAACTTGTCTTGCAGTTCTTCGAATAAAGGTCAGGGCCAGTAATCTCCTTAGGCAGCCGCTCAGTTTGGCTCTTTCTTTGCCGCAAGACAGAGTTTTAGTCCTGACACTTAATCTGTCAGATGTAAGGTCACATTCTTTGCTGATTAATGTGCGGTAATCTTATTCCTCATTAGTCAATATAACTGAGCAGCGGCGGCATTATAGGCAAGCAAAGTGGACTACAAAGTGGCCTACCAGTGGTGTAAATTTCATACTGCGACTGCAAGATGACATGATAAGATTTAAATGCTGAAAAAAGAAACACAGAGGATAATCTTCGCTCCGTTTCCGACATTAGCTGCAATACTACTTTGAAATCCAAAAGTCCTCACCCCGAGCATACATAAACACTGACAAAAAGCCCCAAACACATACAAGCAAACCAGTGCAGCATCAAAGTCAAACACTATATTCACAAATTCATCTGTACTGCGGCTGTCCCGACAGACACAAAGTGCTGACTTAATCTTGCTTCAGGACAATATAGCCCAGAGGAGAGACACAGAATAAGAGTATTCTGAAGTGGAAAGGTCAGAACCAAACGTGCAACCAAAAAGTCAAAGTGCAGCTGCCATTGGTCGACATAAACACACCATTCCAAATGTATGTGCTTCATTCAGCTCTGATAACAATGTGAGCAGAAAGCACCACCCGTCTGTTCGTGGTTCATGGCAAAGAAACACTGCTTTTGTGATTGTTTTTTGGAAATCTTAAAACATAATTGACTGTACATGAAAATCAGTCAGTCAATGTCCTTTATTTAATCAGGAAGGGAAAAAAACCTCATTGAGATTTAAAAGCTCTTTTCCAAGGTGGCAGCACAAAATCAAAATAGCAACAGACGTTTTACGGCAAACACAGAAGACAAGAGTCGAAAAACACGATCACACACACACACACACACACACGCTACAGAAAAACAAAAGCGGGATTATATGATCACAAAATGCAATCACAAAATCCAGTTGACTTGTTTTCTTTGTCTTGTGTAAGCGAGTGGAAATCCCCCCCCCCGAGTTTTAACTGTCAATTTCAGTGCTAGGTTCCAAAATTGTAATCTGAAAAAAGAAATACTGTCTATGTAAAACATTTACAGATCTGAAGATTTCTTTAGACTAAATTTTAAACAAAGGATACCATCCATCCATTTTTTTTCTGTACCGCTTCTCCTCACGCGGGTGGCGGGCGTGCTGGTGCCTATCCCAGCTGTCTTCGCCCGAGAGGCGGGGTACACCCTGAACTGGTCGCCAGCCAATCGCAGGACACATAGAAACAACCATTCGCACTACGGCCAAGTCTTCAAGGAATTTACCTTGCATGTTTTTGGAATGTGGGAGGAAACCGGAGTAACCGAAGAAAACCCACGCGGGCACGGGGAGAACATGCAAACCCCACACAGGCGGGGCCGGGATTTGAACCCCGGTCCTCAGAACTGTGTGGCAGATGCGTTAACCAGCCCCTCACCGTGTCGCCCAAAGGATACCAGATTTGTGTCATTTATCATCATTTGGGCACATGCACAAGTGTTGACTCACATTTTGATGTTCTCATGGTACTGCTTGGTATCAGAAGGCTGATTGTACAGTGGCTGAAAGACAAGAGAACAGTTTGACAGGACAAGGAAACATCAGGATGCATCTGTTGCTTTCTCAGATTATGTGGGATGATGAGACCCCTGGCTCACTGGCCTGTCGAGTCTCCGCCGGTTGCAGAAACGTCTCCGGGTCGCCTGCTGGACACTAACCGGGTCGCCAAGGAGTTGCGGTGAAATCGAACAGGTTTGATTTCTTTGGATACCTTTTGGTGACTCCTCTATATGCCAACTATAGAGCAAAAACTTCAAGTAGCCTAATATCACTAAATTTAAGGTGACGGCGTTAAACATTTATTTGGACATCTATACCTATGCCCACTTCAACCTTTGAAAATATCAGAACTATTGGCCCAATATTTTGGATTTCCTCTCATCCCGGTGTCCACGCTACACCACACACACACACATCAACATACATAATGTACATTCTACATTTATTTCAAGAATATAGCATCGGCGACTTCCGGGTGAATTGGCCGTCAAGTTGTCTGGAGACGTCTCCCAGACGTCTTCGTGTTGAGAGCGCAAGCAATATTTTGCTCTGGCGGCTGCAGGAGTCACCACACCGGATCGGTCTCAGCAATCTCTGTAGCGTCTCCGCCAGTGAGATGGGGTGTGAATAATTTGGCAGCTGTTCTTTTAATAGCAAGAGGACCACCGCTCTAATTAATGGAAGTAACCTAGTTAATATGCTATTTCATCATAGAGAGCCAAATTCACCATGTGTGCAAGACACACACACAGATGGACATTTGACAGCTGACAATAAAATATGTATGAAAATAGAGTCTGCTAGGAATACTGTACAGTACCTAAATAGGAATAAGAAATGTTCTCTTTTTAAAATATGCTGCAGAAAATATCTGCAGGCATTGATTTAGATTTTCATCACATAATGAAGCTTGTGTATGAGCCTTGTCGAGCTCCTTTACAAAATTCTGGCATTTTAAACCATGTGTATTTCATGTGTTTTATGAAATTGCATTGTCCCCTTTCAAATAAACTGATTAAAAAAAAAAAAAAAAAAGTTCAACGCTTGTGGTGCCCTGATTGGTAGGCATTATGCAATTCAATTACATATTCCCGTGCCACTAATTCAAAATGAAAATCAAGAAAATAACAACATGGAAACAGGAATAGGACAGATATATAACTCACCAGTTCTACCCTGGGTCCGAGTCCCTCCAGTATCCTATGAGCCTCTTCTGCCTTTTTCTGGTAAGAGAACACAACCAGAAGTACGAGATTAGCCGGCTGCCTGCACCTCAGTCATCACCATGACAACACAGCGAGCACGCTCACTTGAACGCTTAGTCTCCACTAGAGCCGCCTGGGTGACTGGATGCAACGATGGATACATTGACTATTATTAGAGCTTTCAGCCCAAGCTGGGCCGTAGGTCCTTGCCATAGCCCATCACTCCTTTGACAGGGAAGGGGAGGAGGGGGGAGGGGGAAGGAACTCGCTTTCCCCAAGCAGAGAGGGAGGTAAGACGCGGGCAGAAGAGCTAGTGGGAGTCTGAAGAGACAAGCAAAGGCAGCAGGGGTGGAGAGGCTTGCTTTTAGGGGCTTTGTTGTTCCCATAAAGAAACATCTGATGAATGATAGAAAGATCAAGAATTACCTGCAACAAATAACACCCTGAAATAGGGCTGCACAATGTCTCGTTTGAGCATAATCATCGCAATGTATGTGTGCACAATAGTCACATCGCAGGGTCCTGTCCAATGCTGGATTGATATGCAGTCGTTCAACTATAATATTCATAAATTACCAGCAGAGACCTGATTGGATATGCTAATAAGATTAGCACCGATGTTACGGTAAATAATGACGCTTCAAACGACACACTGAGCAGCCCAGTGTGTTATATACTTATTTTTTAATGATAACTATTAAAGAGGACACGGGAAACAATTACACGCCTGCTTTTACTGTATCTCTCAGCAGAATGTGACGAATGCATGCATGTCGCAACAGATTAAACTTGGGAGGGGGGGGGGGGGAACGCACGCCATTATCGAAGTGACAAACGTAGGTGTATACAACAACGTGTTTTGCTTAAACTAGTGCACTCAAATATAGAAATACTAATACATATGTTAAAACATAGGTGTAAAATAAAAAAACAAATGGATAGTGTTAGGAATGTGCCAATGACTACGGTATAACTGGGTATGAAAACAAATTATTTTAACTTCATGTCTGGCTGGACTATTGCTCAATACAACAGTGCATTTAAATACAGGTAGAATTCATACAAATGACTCTGTAGACTTATGCTCGAATGAGCATCGGTTTTCTAGAAAGGGAAAAAGAAAACTGTGCTAGTTTTCATGTTACATGTATGTTATCCTGTATTTTTTAACATCGCAATATATATCGCAGGGTTAAAGAAAACCGCAATGTAATTTGTTCCCAATATTGTGCAGTGCTACCCTGAAACAAGAAATACATGCACATTAGTCTCTTTTACACTGCACGTAAAAGCCAGAAATATTTTTTCTGTCTCTCTGTTCTGTATAAAAGGTACAGACACAGAATGGGGGAATTAAATTACCTTCTTTAGGAGGTACAATCCGACACCACCTACATAATGTGTAAGGGTAATAATACAGGCAACCACGACCAGGGTGAAAAGTTTAACAATCACTTCTCCCACCTTGTTGTGTTAAAACCAGTTGTTTCTGTCTTGCAAGTACCATCTGTCACACCAACGCATTCAATTATTTGATTGCGGCATGCCATGTTGCTGAGTTACGTCTAAAAGGAAAAGGCATCTCATTTGATTATGATACTATATATAGCTGTGGAAAGAAGTTTGAATTCATGGGCATGGAGGTCACATTAATTTATAGGCTTTTAATTACTTAGACGTGTTCTATTTCTATGGTAGAATCCTGTGACATCAATGATTTTCCACAAAATGTGGGTGCACACGTTTTAATAGATTTTGGAAATATTCGAAAAAGCTCAGTGTAATGCAAACAGCTAAGATGACGGTGCAGTAAAAGATGAGAAGCAAGAAGAGTTCACACTCCATGAGAGATATTTTAGGGGGTGGGGTGAGGTAAGAAGAGAGATCTGTCAGTACAGGTGAACGTCAACCTTTTCTCTTCAGGGGGGTTACGATGATGTCGTTATGTCAAACTGGTCCATGTTGCAAAAAAGATTGGGGACCGCTGCCCTAGAGAACTGCACCAAATCAGCTGATTGTGCAGTCCCATGCTCAAGTCTTAAGTGCATCCACCACTGGCTGGCTGTCGGCAGCGGTCACTCAACGAACTATACGCTTGATCGTGCAACCTAAACAGCGATAGCCGCTGTATTGTTTTTTACATTTGTCATTTCCGTTCCACCGTGCATTTCACAGTGTGTTGATAGAAGCTGTTTTTGAACATCGTGATTCTAAACTTTAATGTCCTGTGGCGTTTTTCAGAGGAAAGTGTGTGTGTGTGTGGGGGGGGGGGGGGGGGGGGGGGGGTTCTGGGATGGGAGGGGTCCTTAATGATTGCACTGGCTTTCCACACTAGTCTGCCAGTGCAGGTGTCTCTCAGGGTGGGGGGTATAGAGTACATCCAATCACCCACTGAGTTGCTTTCACCACCTGCTGCAGGTCCCTCCTGTCCTTCGCAGTACAGCGGCTGATCCAACTTGTGCAACAGTAGGCCAGGAGGCTCTTCATGGTGGATCTGTAGAAGGTTTATCAGTAGTTTTTGGGGAAGCTGGGCTTGGCGTACTTTCCTGAGGAAGTACAGTCTTTAGCGTGCATTCCCCATCTGATGAGAGATGTGTACTGTAAGGATCTTGAAGCTTCCCACGCTCGCCGCCTCCTCTCCATCGATGAAGAGAACAGTTTGCTCAGTGCTCTTGGATTTCCTAAAGTACATGATCATCTCTTTCATCTTGACTGTATTCAGGTCCAAGTTGCTGAATTGACAGCATCGCCTAAGATGCTAGACCACCTCCCTGTAGGCTGACTCATCGTTGTCCCTGATCAGTCCTACAAGGGTGCTGTTGTCAGCAAATTGGACAATGGTGGTGATGGGAGAGCATTTATGTGTAACATGGGAGTAGAGCAGGGGACTGAGGACGCATCCCTGAGGTGTCTCCGTGTCCAGGATGAGAGTGGAGGAGGTGTTGTTTCCCATCCTGACACTCTGGAGTCTGTTGCTGAGGAAGTCCAGTATCCAGGTGCACAGTGAGCTGCCAGTGACCAGGTTGCAAAACGAATTATGGAATTTTTTGGGGGGGATTGCTTGTATATTAATAGTCTCAGCAGTGCCAAGCCATCCATCCAGTGTGAGATTAAACAACCATGTAAATCTTTTATGAGCTGCACATTTATGGAAATGCATCTGTGAGCAAGCCGCTCTGAATTTGTATAATACTGCCCCCACATCTGGTTTCTCCGCCCACGACTTGTGCGTGACTTAACAGTTAGGCTTGGTGAATATCTGCCATTTTCAAGCAATGGTCAGAATCCTCCCGCCGGACTATAAAGAGGCACTATCATGTCAAAGCCAAAAGGTAAAGTTTCAGCAAAGATTAGCATAGGCTAACAGTGTTATCTTCTGATAGCCGACAAAAACAGTATACGAATGGAGGGGGGTAGTATTTGTGTTTGGTGACATGTCCTCTGAATGCACCACAGGCACAATGAAAAATTAAGTGCTGCCTGCACAAGTGACAAGAAATTTAAATGTTTTCAGGTGCTAGCTTTGTTGTCACACTCTGGGCAGTAGCACCCAGTGTTGCCAAATCCTCAGTAAGGAAAGTCGCCATCCTCGAAGTCGTCAAGTGACGCAATCACCTTTATTGACATAAATGTTTTATATGGTTTTGTCGATGGGATGGGGGATCATTTTGGTGAAATTAGCCTGTGGTGGTTTCGTGCAAGCGAGACTGACTTGCAGTCTGCACGTGCAGTGGGGTGTAGTACTCATGCACTGGAGGGAGTCTCACGGTCTCCAATAACACCACAATAAAATCCCTTTTTGAAAATTAGTGACATGGTTTGGAAAAGTCACTCAATATAGTTGTACAGTGGGTGGGGTGAGCAGAGGCTCATTTGCAGGAGACATGACGGGGGAAAGTAGGTCAAAATAATAAAATTCTGGTCAGGAAAAAAAGGAAGTGGAAAGTGTTACAAAGGTCAGAATACAGAGTTACTGCTACACCCCCATCATCTCAGATAAAGCTGAAGCAATCTATAGTTGTTTCTACTGAAGTACAGTGATTTCACTGAGCGTAGCGGCAGCACACTAAGCCATGTAGACGCCACCCTGTACTGAACTGTGATTTTGTAAACGCTTCCGAGAGCTCGGTCCTTTTTATCTGAGAACTGTCCACATTGGTTTATTTGTTAACTATGTTACAGGTTACGTGTGACCTGTATGGTTGAACACATGGTTGTACATAAACATATATAGGTCAGTGTTGTGAATTACATGGCTTGGATAATCTCTCCTGGTCTTCTTTATAGACTAGAACTATTTATTTACCGAATAAATGTTTACATTTATTTTTAGACACCATAAGCATCTATGTCCCGAAACAGGAACCTCACAAAAACTTTTCTGGCCTCATTCAGAACAAGGTTTCGAGGAAATTAACCTACAGACTGCAATGAATAATGTGAATATTTGAATAATGCAAAATGTATAAATTAAATGTAAGGCACAGCCACTAGGTGGACTGACAGCACAGAGAATCTCAATAACATTGTTTTATGTACATGAACCTGCTGCATACCATAACATGCCACAGACAAAATACTGTAGATTGTCGAAAATAAAGAACAATGTACTTTACTTTGAGTGATTTTTTTGTTGTCAGTCTGTGTATTAACAGACCGACTGTTGGCTTATATTTGATATTCAATAATTATTATTTTAACACTAGAGCCGTCAAACAATTAAAAGTCACTTCAACTACACCAGATCATTGATTCCACACTGGTCATGTTATTAGCACGTTTTTGTCCTACGTGTAAAATCTGAGTTTGCCTCCGGCTCTAAAAGCTCTGACATCATGAAAACTAACCAGTGTAGTTGTGTTATCGTTTTTAACTGCAATTACGGTGGTACCAGAGGTAGTAGTACCAGAAACAGTTCACACAAGAATAACATATTTGCACTGTTGTTGCAAATATGTCAGATGTTTTTGTAGAGTTTCAAACAGATACATGTTGTTTCTTTTGTAACCAATCACTCAATGTTTTTGGCTTTTCGAGATATCTTGTCAAATTAGTATTGTTCAAAGTGAGGTGGCGACGAGCGTCAGACAAATGAGCTATCTATAAGTCAGCAGTAGAAAAAGACAATGCATTAAAGAAGGAAGCGCATGAAAACAATATACTGTCAAACTTACAACACAAGAATGGTTGTTAAAAGCTTTGTCGTATTTTTACTTTTTAAGGCAAAAACTGAACTCAAAATTTTAAAATATGACAAAAAACACTATGATGTGACTTGATGCTTGCATCAGAATAATACAAATGTTTTTTGTTTTTTTTTCTAAATGGGAAGACATTATTTTTCTAATGGGATAGGCCAGGAGGCACTGGACTACAAGGGGTGCGTGAGAACATTTTACAAATTTTACATTTTTGATCAAAAGAAAATGTTAAGGAACAAGAAAATAAATGTTAACCCTTCACGGAAAAAGTGTTTTGATGATTACGGGGGTGGGGGCAGCATACGCACATACACAGTCCAGTACCACCTCTGCCTCAATTTCAGCCAGAAAAAAACCTTGACTGGGGTCAAGATTTGCTCATAACTCCTTGCTAGTGGTAGTTGTTCATCTTTAACATCTCTGCAGCTTACGATAAACAACATCCTCAAATACCAACTAAATTACACAGATTTATCTCAAAATATGCATTTTGAAAAATATAAATAGATAGATTTTCCAAATTCAAAAAGGCCTTAATTTGATAAAGAACATACATATATGCAGTCCAGGCCGTTTTACTGATTTACTGACTTAAAGTATGTGAGAGGAATGTTTATTTTATCATGTTTATTCATGCTTGGCCTTAACAACAACATTGTATTGCCACAGCGTGATAATGGATTATTCAAATCAAGTTAATAGATGCCAAATGGTTCTTTGACAATCACGTAACAATAAATTGGCTTGTATATGCACATCGGTATGCATACAAACAGTCTCACACACACAATCAATAATCCAGCCTACTCTCTCACTTTTGGTGCAAAGTAATGTTGGTGTTTATTCCACTGACCCTGTTCTCATCGTAGATGATCTGCACCAAGCTGCGGTGCTTGGCCTCGCTGGGTGGAGGGGAAATGGGCTGCTCTGGCTCGTGAGGTTTGGCAGCCTCCTCCTCCAGCTGTTGCTGTAACAAATACAAAATAGGATGGCCCTTAGCATGTAAAACAAAAAATAAAACCTCTGATCTTTCAAAAGGGAGAAAAATTCAGTTGCGAGTGTCTGTTACACCAACCTTCATCTAAAGTTCTCCAGCAAAAACAACAACGTGACCTCATAGCAATAATAGCAATGAACTCTCCAGGGTCTTGTTAATCAAATAGTTACCACAACAGCTTGTAAAAAAAGAAGCCTGCTGTGTGACGAGAACATCACCCCTGGAAATGTATTTACTGTACGTATGAATGTGGAAATGTTTTTTTTTTTTTTTTAAGCCAAAACAGAGATTCCTTTTCTGGTGCATTCTCACCCATGATGCCGGACTAGTCATGCTCGTCAGTCCTTTCTAAATAATTTAAGGCAACTTCAAATCCTGTTTGAACACCAGAACACAATTAACTGAAATGATCAGAACATTTGAATTATTGATATTCCAAATCACCAAATCCAACAGAAAGAGTAATATTGTCAGAGCTGACTGGGGTAATAATTGCAACGAGCATTAAAGTGATGACTGCCATATTTTCTTATTGTGCAGTATTGTAAGTCATCCGTGAGTGCGTTTACCTGCACTGTGCATTTCTTTGCAATTCATATCAGAAGTCTCTTTGACATTGGCCATCCCGATTCCTGGTCGGCCACCCATTTGGCTACAACTGCTGTAAATGTTTAGTGTAAAAATAAATAAATAAAAATGTCAACATACTCAGATCCAGCTTTTCGGGATCTTAATTGTCCAAATGAGTAAAGCCTAAAGTACATTCTTCTCTTGGTCATAATGCACTGTATTTTTTTTCGTGGCGCTTTTTCTTCCCAGTCCACGCTCATATTCCATTGAATCACACAAGTGCGTAGTTCAGATCTTTACCAGATAATTGTGGCAACTAATCAACAGACAGCAGGTTTTATAGCTCCACCCGACATGAGTGAACGGTACCCACATTGAAAGCAGTACCCCAACGAGATTGTGCCAGCACGGGATAACTGCTGAAGCGTGGGCGGGAACGTGAGCGTGCTGTGACAATGCGAGAGATTGTGTGATTTCCGAAGACCAAAAACATGGCGGCGCCCCTTGCATAGAGTTGGAAAAGCAGCTATTACGAGACAAAATTTATTTTTCCTTTTTCAACAGCGGATGGTCGCGTCGTTCTTTTCTCTTTTCCTTCGCCAGCTTCGCTCGCAGCGGTAACTCGTAGAGAGCTACTTGCGGTCCGCGCAGCTACGTCAACACCAACTCGTCTGTCATGGAGGATCTGAACCCTCGCGTCGAACTGCTCCTGAAGAGGAAAAAAGCTGATTCTTCCACTTCAACTGAGGATTTACTTGATTCGACAGAGACGAGTGTCCTCCTCTCAATCGATACGAAATTGTCAATTCCACTTGACTTGCTTCGCCAAGAGATCGCCAAACTCAGAAAGAGCTCGGACACAACAACAGGTCAAGGCGCGAAGATTAGATAATACTGCGCTTCGATCAAACACGATGTCAACGACAGCAGAACTACAAACTCTTAGACAGGAATATAAATTCATGAAAGAAACTACGCTGGACATTCAATCACGAAGCATGCGCGACAATCTCATTTGCTCCGTCATTCCAGAAAATGCTCCAGAAGATCCCGAGGTGCAGATTAAAAAATTCATGATGTCCGCGCTCAAGCTACAGCAAGATACAGTTGACAAGATTACCTTTCACCGTGTCCACCGATTGGGAGGCTCTCGTCCAGGAAACCGATCACGTCCTATCATTGCAAAGTTTGAACACTTTCAGCAAAACGTGTTTGTAAAATCAAAAGGTCGAGAGCCCAAAGGGACTTCGTTTGGAATGAACAATCAGTTCTCCAAGAAAATCAACGAGAGATGTAAAATCTTGTACACGTTGATGAAGAATTACCGTGAGAAAGGCAAACGAGCGTGGCTAGTTGTTGACACACATATGTCGACAGCCAACTGTTTCGTGATGCTAATGTGACGCCCTGGCTCTTCTAGTTAAGAACTTCTTTTGATCTATTGTCGTTATGAATTGCCAAAAGTGCATTGTATTTTGTTTCATTCTTTCCACTTTTGCTGAGACAAACAAAAAAACAATCACGCATGCCACCAGCATGAATTCTCACTCCTATCTGTCTTCTTTTCTGCTCTGCATGTTTCCACTCACACTAAAGACAAAAGTCGCTCAAAACTCTTCTTGTGCACCTCAAACCACCACCACACACCATATTATCCCCTTGTCACTGTTTGTTTTCTATGTTCAGTGTTTGTTTGTTACCCTTCTGTGTACCCTGGCTTTACTGTACTTAAATATAGCATCTCTATCACCCTCTCTAAATAACATTTGTCAACACAATACCAAAAAAAATCTCCCGAAAAATGTCAAAACAACAAAAACAAAGAATGCGTAGTACCAAATCTATTTAAAATTATGATACACGCACCCATTATACGTCACACTTAACTTTTGTGTCATGGAATGTCAATGGCATTCGATCGCAGGCACTGAATGAAGATTATGGATTATATCACTAAACTTAAAACAGATCATCTTCTATTACAAGAAAGGCACCTTACTGAGTCAGAATAAAAATGCCTCATTGACTAATTTAACTCAGGATATCTCAGCCTTTTATAACTGTAGACAAAGAGGAGTCTCAATTCTAGTCCATAAAAGGCTACTTTTTACAAAAAAAATAGTACACTAGCAGATCCAGAAGGCCGATACATAATTATACAGGCTACAATATTTAACAACCTTTACACAATTGTCAATGTATACGCTCCTAATAAAGATGATTCAGCCTTCTTTCGCATGCTCTTTTCACACTTGTTAAACTTGTCAGCCAGTTCTACAATTATCATGGGAGGTGATTTTAACCTTACGCTAAATCCCTTAATAGATTGCTCAAATCTCAAAAATAGCAATCAGCCGCAATGCCCCAATATACTAGAGCAGTACATGGACGGCTTTGGTGACATATGGAGGCTGAAATTTTTTTTTCTCGTGAGTTCACCGCTCTTTCTCAAGAAAATATTTTTTTCTTTCAAACAATTTGACAGCTCAAAGAATTACCCCCGAAATATATCCAATCATCATCAGCAACCATGCACCAATTTCTCTCAATCTAAAAGTTGAGTCAAGTTTGGGACCCCGACCAACATGGCGCTTCAACACGTCCCCATTGAAGGACCTGGATTTTGATTCTTTCGCGAGGAAGGAATGGGATGACTTTTCGAAATTCAACAACTCCCCAACCATATCCCCAGCTCTTATGTGGGAAAATGGGAAAGCTGTATTGAGAAGTCGAATCATATCATACTCTTCGTATAAGAAAAAACAAGAACAAAAATTGGAAAATGGAATTGAGGAAAAAAATTAACCGCCTCAAGGAAGAATATGCAATTAATCTAACAGATATGCTTAGAAACATCAATTAGACATTTTATCAAAAAGAACAGATTTTCTACAACAGTTAAGATACACTAACTTTGAGTACAATAATAAATCAGGAAAATTCCTTGCGAGCCAACTTCAGCGGAAAAGTCATTAATTACAGCCATTCAAGATTCAAATGGCAACTGTACACACTCACCGCTACAATGAAATTTTTCATAATTATTATAGCAGCTTATACGCATCTTGAAACAACCCAGACCAAAAAGAAATTCAGAATCAGAATCATCTTTATTTGCCAAGTATGTCCAAAAAACACACAAGGAATTTGTCTCCGGTCGTTGGAGCCGCTCTAGTATGACAACAGACAGTCAATTTACAGAACACTTTGGAGACAGAAAGACATTGACAAAAAAAAAAAAACAAAAAAAAAAAAAGTCACTGAGCAGTAAAGGGTTGCTAGTTATCTGGTAATGCCGGTACATTTTTTTTTATTAATTTATTTTTTTGGGACAATTGTGCAAAAAGATGCAGAGTCCTCGAGCACTTAGAGCAGTTCGAATGACTAATATTGCAATAGTCCGGTGCAATGAGCATTGTGCAAAGGGCGCTGAGACCTCAAGGAGTGTATGCGGTTTAAAGTGACGAGTAGTGCGATCATCTGGGACAATGTTGGTTGTGCAAATGTTACAGATACTCCTCAATCAGTGTGCAAATGGAGCAGATGCTACTCTGGCATGAGTGGCCAGTATATGCAAATAGTGCAGCTGTGCCGAGACAACTTGAAACTTTTATTAAGGATCTAAACTTTCCTCAATTAAATAGACAAATTAAAGACAGCCTTGATGTTCCTTTAACCATCACAGAATTACATAATGCATTAAAAAATATGCAATTGGGACGAGCGCCTGGCTCAGACGGAATCCCCGTTGAATTCATTAATCATTTCTAGCCAATACTAGCGCCTGTATTTTTTCAGAACAGTCAAAGAGATAAACGAATAATGGTCAAATTAGTAGCCATATGAACACAGCTTTAATTAAGTGATTACTAAAGTCAGGTAAAGATTCCACTCTCCCGGCTAATTATCGGCCCTCATCACTGATCAATGTAGATATCAAGATTATCTCCAACGTCCTTGCAGCGAGACTTGAAAAGGTACTCCCGTCGATAATCCACTATGACCAGACAGGCTTCATTAAAGGTAGAAGTTCCACAAATAATGTCAGACGTCTGTTAAATTGAATAATCATGTCACAGCGAAAAATCTTAACGCCATCATCATGTCACTTGACGCAGAGAAAGCTTTCGATAAAGTTAACTGGGCTTTCCTGTTTGCAGTACTTCGCAAATTTGGCTTTGGAGATTCATTTATACATTGGATAGCAACATTATACAATTTGCCGAAAGCGACAGTCACCACAAATAGGATTACTTTAACAAAGTTTTCCATTACAAAGAGGAACCAGACAAGGATGTCCACTCTCACCAATGCTATTTGCAATATTCATCGAACCTCTTGCTGCCGCTGTACGTCAGAATGCAAATATTAAAAAGGTATGTGCTTCCTCGAGACAGAACACAAAATCAATCTGTATGCGGATGATATCCTTCTTTTCTTACAGGAACCCAAGTATTCTCTTCAGGCAGTCTTCAATTCTCATTAAAACGTTTTCACAAATATCAGACTACGCTATCAACTGGACAAAATCAACAATACTCCCAGTAATAGCAATCTCATGGACTCCTGCAGATCAAATCCCAGATTACCCTATTCCTGCAGGAAACATTACGTATTTAGGTATTAATATTTCGCCAAAAATCACAGAGCTAACCAATTTAAATTACACACCACTTCTGGAAAAAAATCTGATTTCAAGACGCTGGAATAACTTGCCTATATCACTACTGGGAAGAATAGCCACAATAAAAATGAAAACCTTATTTCAAATAAATTATTTATTTTCAATAATTCCATTTAACCCCACATTTAAATGGTTTCAAACCTTTGATTCTGCTGTAATAAAGTTTTATTAAAAAAATGAGAAAAATAGAATTTGTCTATCCACACTTCAGAAAGGTAAACAGGAGGGAGGCCTAAATGCTCCCAACTTTAAATACTATGATTGAATATTTACGTAAAACACACGTAAGCGCAATGTGCTGCTCAACATGGGGACTGAGAAAATAGAGACACAAAGTGCACTGTGCTTTGTATCAGGTGTAAAAGAGAACCCAGTGCACTAATGTTGGCATGCCCAAGCCAACCATACTGTTTCTCTACTAAACATGGCAGGTAGCCAAAAGGAAGACAGACTGGGAGGGATGTGAGTGCTTGAGCAGTCCCAAAACCTTTGCCATAATCCAACTCCTCCCTGGGGAAACGGTTATTTATAGCCGTGTGCATTTTTAACCTACTTTTCTCTTAAAGAAAAAGTAAAGACAGAAGCAGCAAGGAAGGCAGATGTACGGAAGACTGAATAGACGTGGCATTTTCCGCATAAACCGGCAACAAAGCTTGACTACAGAAATAACAACCCTGGAAAGTTTATGAAGAGTATATAGCCATGCCAAATAAAAGTCAAATATTTATAATTTGACTAAATCATTACACATTTCACATTGAAATCAAGAATGATTTTAGTGCTGTTAAAATTGTATTTGCAAGAATGCAAACAAGGAAGAGATGTGAGCCCCTGAGCTGATCAGGGCTTTATTTTATAATCTGCGATTTTTGGCGCCCCCTAATGATGTAATTCGGCAGTGCAACAAAGGCTTCATCGCTTGGATATGACGTGGCTAAATTCCTGTCCTACTCCTTTTCAATCCTGCATGCTTTCTCCTTTCTCTTTGGCTCAGTCGACCTGCTCACCGTCCATATATGGGCCTGCCCGTTCGTAGGTAAAATACGTCATTTTAGAGTGCCACCAAGTGACCCGGCATGGGAATGTATTGGGATAGTCACTAAATATAACAAAAATAAATATTGAAAAATATAGCAAGATGTGTCAGAATCTGATAGGCTTAATCAGCATTCTGTCATCAACTCTTGAGGTGGCTTAGGTGAAAAGTACTTTTTTTTTTTTCCCCCTCACAAAAATTAGTTGTGGAATATAGCTTTAAAAAAGGTAACATCTCTTTCACCAGTCCCGAAATGTGTCATTTCATCCAGAATCTTCAATCATCCGGCCACAAAACCAAAGTTCTATCATTATTGTTTGTTGTACAGTAGTGACCGCCTTACAGGAAAAATGCAACCTGAGATAGCTCCACTCTAAATAATGTTATATACTGTATGACTAATATAAGAATCCTAAAACGAGACCAAGTCACAGTTCTCCTGACACTAAGTGAACAATGAAATGTGCAAACCTGTTTTTTGCGAAGCTTGCAGATCTGCTGTTCCACCATCGTGATCTCCCTGTCGACACGGTCCATGTTCTGAATCAGTTCTTCCTTGGAAAAGCGGGCTGGCACCAGATCCAAATCAGGGTCCATGTGTACAGGGCTCACAGGGGAGATTGGCTCAAGCTTCCCCATGGCACTTCCACGATCCTATAAGAGGAGCAGGTCACGTGTGAAAATGTAAAAAAAAGGGAAGGGGAAGAAAGGGAAAAGGGTCCAGCATGTTGGCGTTTGCCATCAAATGAGTTTTGCTTTCTTCTGTGCTTATTCCCTGTGGATGATAAATTGTGTAATATGTTAGTTAGGTGAGTAACAGAATGTTGGTAATACGCCGTAACTTAATTCTTTCCCACTACATGTAGACTGTGTCAAATCGTTTGCTATATTTTCTCTACTCTTGTCTTACCTGTGTTGCACTTGCCCCACTATTCCAACATCATTTGGTGCACTTTAAGAAGAGAATGGATTTGACAGGATTTATGTAACGACTCTACACCCGCCATTGCTCAGAGTAATTAGCGGAAACTCAAAATACATTTTGATCATATTTGTTGGTACTTGTGATTCAAGTTCAGACTCTCTGGGTAACTTTGAAACTAATGTCAGAATTAGCAGTTCTACAGTACAGTGGACGTGGGATGTTTTGATCTGCTGCCTTTTGCAATCTAGGTCATGTTGTCTACCCATCCATTTTCCGTACCGCTTCTCCTCACGAGGGTCGCGGGTGTGCTGGAGCCTATCCCAGCTATCTTTGGGCAAGAGGTGGTGTGCACCCTGAACTGGTCGCCAGCCAATCACAGGGCACATAGAAACAAAACAACCATTCGCACTCACATTCACACCTACGGGCAATTTAGAGTCTTCAATTAACCTAGCGTGCATGTTTTTGGGATGTGGGAGGAAACCAGAGTACCTGGAGAAAACCCACGCAGGGACGGGGAGAACAAGCTAACTCCACACAGGCAAGGCCAGATTTGAACCCGCAACCTCAGAACTGTGAGGCTAACCGGTCATCCACCGTCATGTAGTCTATTATTAATTAATTCATGTTTCTCAGCTCCTTAAGTCTTAGAACCCACTACAGTTTACAAATAACACTATAAGCAGAATCTCTTTCTATGATTCCTGGTAGGGTATTTCTATTATTATCATCAGTTGTTTTGAAGGAGAAAAGGAATACTATAAAGGAAATCTTGGAATTACAATCAGGTGAGTCTATGTGGACTGCCTCATGCACAAAATAGATTTTTTAACTTGAAATTGGAAAACAGTATTTAAAATTGGGATGCGGTTCAAACGTAAACTGACTACTGACCTTAGCGAGATCCTCAGGTCCTCCAAGAGGCAACTGTGGCCGATGTGATGAGGGTCTCATCAGAGAATCTGGTCCCATCTCCAAACGAGGCCGTTTGATCTCACCGAACTCCAACTCAGAATGGCTGCTAGGCTCTGGTAAGTAGATGTGTTCGTAGCGGATATGCTGCTCTTGTCCTCTGCAACAACAACAATATTGTGTAAATTAAAAATGAAAATACAGTACCTGTACACTGAGGTAGGACAAAGTACATATGCAGTTAACCTCGCTATTCTGGCCAATAGCGAAGAAAGTAATTGACGCACCCCCTAAAATGTTTAGAATTGCCTTTTTTTTTGGTAGTTGAAACAGTAAATATGCCACAAACTACAATCCAAAACACTATTATAATTTTAAACTGGTTTTACAACATTAGCCTTAAAAACAAATGGATTAATGATGATTTGATATTAAATGTGCACGTGCAGCAAAGTCGAAATGCATCACTTCAACTTACTTCCTCGACACCAATTACTAATTTCCTATTAGCTAGGACTTTGGCGCCTGGTGGAATCTTAGTGCACTATTGAAAAAGCCCACAAAAACACGAGCAGGTAAGTTTTTCAATGAATAGCTGAGATTAAGTTCCACAGAGAAAATACAAATATGTCAATTTGCAACTAGCAAACCGCAAATAGGTGGAGGTTCACTGTGTCACAAGACTGGTCCTGGGCATGTGAAATTACATTCGTAGGTGATTGGTCAATATAAAATATCTTGGATATATAATTGGAAACATTTTTTTTCCTAATTATTCAATGCGTGCAAGGTCGAGAACATAATTTACACAAAACTTATTTTTAGCTATTTAGCCATTTAGGGTGTAACGGTATGCTAAAAAGGTCAGTTCGGTACACACCTTGCTTTTAGGGTCAAGGTTTGGGTCACATTCAGTACAGTTAAGGGAACAAAATGCAAAACATGAAACTGCTTATCTTATGTGTAAAAATTACATTTAAAGTCCGACAACAACTTGCAAGCTACTAGCAGTAAATTATCCAATAAATGAAATGAATTCTGAAACAAACCAAACAATGTAATAAATGAAATAAAATACAACCCCAATTCCAATGAAGTTGGGACATTGTGTTAAACATGAACAAAAACAGAATACAATGATTTGCAAATCATGATCAACCTATATTTAATTGAATACACCACAAAGACAATATATTTAATGTTCAAACTGATCAACTTGACTGTTTTTAGCAAATCATTAATGGCTCCAACACATCCCAAAAAAGCTCGGACAGGTGGCAAAAAAGAGTGAGAAAGTTGAGGAACGCTCATCAAACACCTGTTTGGAACATCCCAAAGGCTAACAGGCCAATTGGGAACAGGTGGGTGCCATGATTGGGTAGAAAAGGAGCTTCCCTGAATTGCTCAGTCATTCACAAGCAAAGATGGGGCAAGGTTCACCTCTTTGGGAACAAGGGCGTGAGAAAATAGTCCAACGGTTTAAGGACAATGTTCTTCAATGTACAATTGCAAGGAATTTAGGTATTTCATCATCTACGATCCATAATATCATCAAAAGGTTCAGAGAATCTGAAAAATCACCGCATGTAAGCGGCAAGGCCGAAAACCAACATTGAATGCCCGTGACCTTCGATCCCTCAGGCGGCGCTTCATCAAAAAACGACATCAATGAGTAAAGGATATCACCGCATGGGCACAGGAACACTTCAGAAAACCAATCTCAGTAAATACAGTTCAGCGCTACATCTGTAAGTGCAACTTAAAACTCTACTATGCAAAGCAAAAGCCATTTATCACCCAGAAACGCCTGCTTCTCTCTGCCCGAGTTCATCTATGATGGACTGACGCAAATTGGAAAAGTGTTCTGTGGTCCGACGAGTCCACATTTCAAATTGTTTTGTGAAATTGTGGACGTCGTGTCCTCCGGGCCAAAGAGGAAAAGAACCATCCGGACTGTTATGGACGCAAAGTTCAAAGGTCAGCATCTGTGATAGTATGGGGCTGTGTTAGTGCCAATGGCATGGGTAACTTACACATCTGTGAAGGCACCATTCATGCTGAAAGGTACATACAGGTTTTGGAGAAACATATGCTGCCATCCAAGCGACGTCTTTTTCATGGACGCCCCTGCTTATGTCAGCAAGACAATGCCAAACCACATTCCGCACGTTTTACAACAGCGTGGCTTTGGAGTAAAAGAGTGCGGGTACTAGACTGGCCTGCCTGCAGTCCAGACCTGTCTCCCATCGAAAATGTGTGGCGCATTATGAAGCGTAAAATACGACAACGGAGACCCCGGACTGTTGAACAGATGAAGCTGTATATCAAGCAAGAATGAGAAAGAATTCCACCTACGAAGTTTCAACAATTAGTGTCCTCAGTTCCCAAACGTTTATTGAACGTTCAAGAAAAGGTGATGTAACACAGTGGTAAACATGGCCATGTCCCAGCTTTTTTGGAACGTGTTGCACCCATAAAATCCTTAATGATTATTTCTTAAAAACAATAAAGTTTATCAGTTTGAACATTAAATATCTTGTCTTTGTAGTGTATTCAATTAAATACAGGTGGAACATGATTTGCTAATCATTGTATTCTGTTTTTATTTATGTTTAATACAATGCCCCAACTTCATTGGAATTGGGGTTGTACTTATTTAATGATTTATAACAAATATTTTCTTTTTAGAAAAGTGAAACATTATTTTGTCTTTTTAGGAAGTGAACGATGCGGTGCAACAGTAAAAGTTTGAACAGTGTCTTATGATGCTATAAAAATAATGACATTTGTTCTTGCTTTGGCTGGATCTGAAAAGTCAGGGAGAGGCCATTTTAAATGCTGCTGGAAGTTAATTTTTAAGACACTTTTAGATGTGTAATGTGCATATAACATGATGTATGAGTTAGCTGAATGGTAGTTAGAGTTTTTGACAAAATTGCGATTGAGAGTTTATCATTCAGCATTTTAGTGTCTCAAATTCTGTACACCAAATTCATACCATACACTCAGTACCAACATATGCAGTTTCAGGAACAAAGTCAATCCCTCATAAATGACAATAAAATGTATGTTAGTAGGAATAAATAAATAAATAATGGGAATATTAGTGTGTGTGTGTGTGTGTGTGTGTGTGTGTGTGTGTGTGTGGGAGAGGGTGAGGGGGGCAGCCCTAATCTCTAGTATTGACATGGATGAGTTTATGTTGATATTGCGGCTCGTCGTTCAGTGAAATTTTGGATATGTCTCTTTTTTGATTGCGAGAACCAGATCTTAATATGCTTTTGAATAATAATGTGCTATTTATGCTCAGGCAACAGATATTTATCATGAACGAACTACAGTGCTTGGGAACATGAGGCAAGTCAATAACCGAGACACTTGATTCAGTCACGGTGCATGTCATAAGTGAATACCAATTTTCAAACTTTGTTTTACTAATGACTAATACAAAAGACGAAGCCATAACTAAAATGCATACAACTAAAATGCACACAACGACTAACTACAACATCAACCAGTTTTCCGCACATCGTCAACTCACGTGTACCCCAGCAGCCACCGGCGCAAACACAATGGACGCTGACTAGGGATTGGCATACTTGAACTGGAAATGCAGTTACTACTTTGAGTTTCTCTAAAGAGGACAATATCTTAGGTTTGTTGTACACTATGCTCGCTCGCTCGCGCAAACACACACTTGCCTTCATGGACCCCCACACAATTGGCTGTCTGTCTATCCATCAGTTAAGAGTCTCTAAAGAAGTGTACTGAGAATGGTGTGTTGGTTTATATTTAGGTGGCTATTTGGCATGTCACGTCTGCTCTAAGTTGCTCATTTAATGTGGCTTCAACTACACTCATATTTAAGTTCTTCTTTCATGTTGATGACATTGTTCTGCAACTTCGATATTAACACTGACCTATAAACTATAAATGTGCCATATACTTGAAAAAAGGTGGTATTTTATTACACATTTTGTGTTGCTGAAAAAGCACAGTACTGACGGTCACTCTATGAAGACAATTGCTGTTTGAAATGGTTTTAAAGTCCCAGCAAGCAAGCAGCATTTCTCCACACTGACTCAAACTGAGTCAGATGATTTACACTATAAAGGCTGATCATCAGATTATCAAGGAGTCAGGAGTTTGTCCTAGAAATGGTGCAATTTAGGGACCATGTGTTCAGTTAGTACACTCACAACTTCAAAGAAAATTAAACAAAAAGTGGGCAATTGACAAGACAAAAAATAAAAAATGTCAATGCGAATAATTTCAGTGTTAGTGATGACTCTAACGGAAAGTTACCCAACAGGTGCTAAGTACATCAGTAAAGTATATTTACTTCCATTCGCAAGAGAAGATTATCTCAAATCTGCTCTGTCGTCTGATGCCAAAACGTCAGTAACTTTACTGCCAGTGTCAAAAAGGAAGTGGCTTTTGAAGAGCAGAGGGGAAAGCACAACCATAATTGATTGTCTCGGCCCACAATGGCCTTGTGTGTGGTTTGTGTACATACCGAGGAGCATGGATCCTCTCCGTCTAGTTGGGTGCGAGTGGGGTGGTGTAATCAAGACTAATCTCTGCCAAGACTACAAAAATTGCTACTGGAAATGTAGAGGTTATGGGAATTATGTGATGTGCAAGACTGGGCACACACTGAGAAAGGAAAATTTTTTAAGGATGTTTATCAAGGCTTAGCTTGCTTAAAAAAATGCTCACAAGATTCATAGCCACATAACCAGATGGTACCCCCCTCCCTTCCCCACATTCACGCACATTCTTTTTCATCTTTATAGATGGCTGGCACTTACATAATCACATCAAGCTCAAGACCGCCCTCCCCACCCCCCTCCCCCATCGCTCTGTCCCTATTTTCTTTCCTGCTCTCGTGAGCGTGCAGAATAATCTGATCCCTGGGGAGGATTTGTCTGGAGGATGAGAGAACGACTGGGGGAGGAGAGAGGGCAAAACAACACAAACACCAACACCTAACGTTACAACCAGCTCCATTAGATTCTCGCTGCTGTGCCTCCGACCGATGACGGCAAGACTAGAGATTCTGTGTACTGATACTGTAGCCCGTTACTGTGAAAGCATGACAACGTTTGTGTGTCTTTGCCACTCCAAAAGGATACAGCTCTACAGCTGGACAAGGCACTGGGGCTGCTTACGAAGAGGCTACACTCAGGATGAATGAAAGTGTGTGCAGAGAAGAGCCACAAACAGAGATGTATATAAAAAAACAAAAAATTATATTTTATATATATATATATATATATATATATATATATACACACACACACACACACACACACACACACACACACACTGTCAATAAACCCAGACCATAAAACCTTTATGTTCATATTACGGCCGCAGGTGTGCCCCTTCTCACACCTACAGCAGCACATTTCAACACCGATTCACATACAGATGTTTGACTATGAAATGTTGCTCATGTTAAATGAATGAAATTTAGTTTGGGAAGCCTTGTTTAAAAAATACTACATTTTGGAATGTGTTTTGTATGTTTCTGTGGAAGGCAGATATCACAACATATCATCATGATGAATGTAAAAGTTATTAAACCAGATAATTAAAGGTGCCTTCCAGCAAAATCTTTTTTAATACTGTTTTGTGCATAACATAGTTCAAAATTAGTCTGTAACCTGGTTTGAGTTTGACATCTATGCGGTTTGTCGAATGAATGCAATAGCCTTTGAAGACCAAAACTGCTTGCAAACGACAGGATTTGAAATGGCCGACGGTGAGTTACACCAATTAGTATTTAAGTACCTGCCCATTTTGTGGTTACTACACGTAAACATCTGAGAAAAACTGCTGAGTGGCAACATAGCTGTGTCTTGCGCAAAGTTTAAACTTTGCATCACCTGCCAAACTCAAGAGGAGCTGAGGAATAAATGGCTTCAATGTATTTTTGGAGAAAATGAAAAACAACACAAAATGAGCTTTCCCACACTCCTGGAAGTGCATTTCCGGGTTTGGAGCCAGCCAGCCAGGTTGCTGGGCAGCTGCCACAACCCATGCAAATACAGTATATAAATCATACATGGTGCTTTACAACAATAATTAACTATACGGTATGTATAATGTTGAATGGCCAAAATGAATGCTGCGGAGTGAGCCAGTTATGTTTTAGTGATTGAATGGCACCCGCTTCTCAAAAATCCTCTTCTCTTTTGCTTCACCCACGCGACCCGTCCCCTCCTCTGTGGTGTTGTGGCTTGTAAGTGGTGGGCGAAGAATCCAACGCTTGGTGAATACTGCCCCCCTCACATCAAATGAAATCAACGCCAGGTCACTATGAATATTTGGCCCAGTTGCTGAGATAACGCCATTTGCCAACGGCCAATCAGAGTGAAGCTGTTTTTCATATTTAAATTGAGAAGATGAATGATCCAATCAGAGCAAAGCTTATTTACGTTGCATATCAATGAGAAATCCAGCCGTCTCAACTGCCAGGTGTAAAAGACGATCTTAAAAAATGACTTTTTAGGCGTTTTCAACCCAAATTATCTTGCACACCCCCGATTAAAGGACATCCAAGATTATGAAAAAAAAATATATATATATATATATATATGTATATATATATATATATACATATATATATATATTTTTTTTTTGTTTTCTTTTAATGTGAACGGTGTTCTGTCCTTGCGCCCCTGCAGCACACACGAAATGGACGGCTTCGCAGAAGCCGCACTTCGTGTCGCTACAGTAAGTGCAGTGTGAAAAGTCCCATTAAGGGGCAAAAAATATCTATTTTTGAAACAATATCGATGCGACTAGAAAAAAACTGATATATCGATTAAATTGATAAATCGCCCAAACCTATTCCAAAGGGTTCTTTCAGTCTACTGCTGACCAAGTTATCCTACACTGGGGACTGGGCAAACATTTGCAAGCTACCAACAAACAGCTTTAGTAGAACAGAGTCCCTGTTGATCAAGTATTGTGATCATGCCTTCCATAATGTAGCCAAGAAAGATGGCCAAAACTCTGCATGCTCCATTACCCCTCCAAGCAATTTAAAAAGACAGAAACTATGCTTGTGCTTGCCAATTACATAAGGATTACCCTGAGGCATCATTTTGCAGCCTTGACTGAGCACGGTATGCCCCCAATCAATAAAGTGCTGAAGCTTAAGCCTGCACACGAATGACAACGAGGAAATCATTCTTCATATTCCTCAACAATTGACCAAGTTGCAATTTAGTATGCAACTATTTAGTTGGGAACAAACGTAAATGAACAAAAGCTATGTGCAGTTTGCACACAGTGCTAATATAAGTGACAAAAAAATGACAAACACAGTGGACTGCAGGACACTTCCCTAAAAGTGACTATAATTGCCTTTATTAATAGTTTCAACCACAAACATACATATACAATTACAATCCCAAAAGACTTGTAACATTTCAAATGCTTAAAAACATCTTTAAATATTATTGTACCCTTACAAATAACAGTACAGTAGTGTGTTGAAAGTCTCTTTGTCAGCCAAAAACGGACACGCACGCACGTGCAGACTCCATTTATTCAACTCGGGTCACACAAACGGCAACAACGGTCGCCTTGTTATTGTCATCCTTGCACCTCCCTCTCTAGGCATGACTTATTGATTTACGCTTAATCCATCTGCTCCACTACGATAAAGGCTAAAGCCACACGGCCACCGCTACCTAACCTGTTGCTAGTCAACATTCCGGTCTTTTGACAACAATATGGATGACATCTCAAAGCCGAATCAAGAAGTGCTGTGCTTCCCCCCACCCCCACCCGACCCTCACAGTAACCTGGACAACTAACAACACGCCAGACTCAGCCATCCAGCTACAGATTCACTCTGTCTACAGTGGAGACCGCACAGCTGCCTTAGTTAGGTAAGCGCAAACGTGGCGGAGTCTACATTAACAACAGAGTAAGCAGAAGTTCACTTGATGGAGAAATACCGCTCGACACGACTGCCAATGACGAGCTGATGGTAAAGTTTAGAATAATCCAAACTGGATGTTTACATCATGGGCTGACAAGACTCTACTGCATGACACCTTAGATAAACACACAACTGCAGGCGCAGATGCTGTGTTTGATGTAGCGGGAGATTTTCACCACGGTAACCTCATGAACTGTTCTTCTCAAGTACACAAATACTGTAGACCACGGGACACCAACATGATGCCAGCAGAGCCCCCTCCCTGCACAATGACCACATTAATAGCCCACAGGCCTGTTGTAAAAGGAGCTCACCAGAGATGGAACATTGTGATTTCCTAGAAATGTTGTTGATGTGATCATTTGCAAATGTAAACACTTGCAGAGATTTATAGAAATAATGTTGCGTATCGATTTACCCGTTTCCTACCTTGTTTAATCATTGCTTAAATGTATTGTGAGAAATCGTTAACGTGATCAGTGTCTTTACATAGATTAACGTAATTAGTTATTAATACGAACATAAATTTAAAAAAAACATAACACAGAATAGGTTGAAAAAAAACATCTGTGAAAACGCAAATATACAAATACCTAGGTTGGCAAGTAAAAGTGCCATGGCAAGTGACTGGCAGCATTTGAAATGTGCACCCTTACCTCTCATTTCCCGGTTGGAACTCCGAGAGCAAGGAGGGTCGACGGCGATGGGGCTGAGCCAAGTGCGAGCTGTAGTCGCGGGCATGATGGGAGTGGTAGTCCACCATTCCGACTTCCTAGAGAAAGAAATGCAACAAATGAAAAACAAGACATTACATTTATTCACCATGTATATGACCCAGACATACAGAATAGTTTGCCATATCCAGTCCTTACTACTTGTGAACACATTTGATCTGAAATATGAAGACAAGCGTTAAGGATTAACTACAGGTGTAAGCAACCTTGTGGGGAAACGCCTTAGCTTCCCCCAATGTAAAAGTCCAAAGACAGAAACACTTTGGGTTATTGGGCCCCTGATATCGAGGACATAATCTTGATAATTAGGGGGTGTGAGTAGAAACATTCCCGTCCACAATGACTACGTCAACTTCAAACAACTAATGAGGGGAACGAGCTGTGTGCGCAACATTGTGAGAGGGAATGTTTCCAAAGAAAACCGCAAGTGAGATTCGCTGTGGGTCATGCCCTCTCCAACGGGTCGGTGTAATGACGATTCCTACATGTCCATCAAGCAAGCAGTACCAGACGCACAACACCCACAAGTCCTTTTATTAGCTTTCGCTTGGAAAGTGAGGTATGAGAAAGAAGCGCTGCCATTCAGTGCATTGTGTGCCGGGCCTCTTACCGTGTGTGCCCGCTGGAGCTGCAACGGTAAGGTGGCAGGGTTCGGCAGGTGTCGCGTGTCCATAGTTCTCCGGCCCGGTGGCACAGACTGGGGATGAGAGGACATCCTGGCACAGCCTCTTCCTCTACAGACAGGAAGTAGGTGTGGGTGCAAAGCAGACGGGTCTTATGTGCATTATGGGTTGTTCCTTTTGGCCAGCACACTAGAGAGAAATAACACAAAAAATATTGGAGCAAAATATGTATATCAACTATGAATACAAATAAAATACATTTCAAATACAGTAGCTAAAACAAATTCAAATACTAAAGATTAAAGAGAAAAATAAAAACAATTGCTTATGGTGAGTACAACAAATAAAATAAGGATGTGTTACTGTGGCTTACTAAACTCAATTTAATGTCAAACTAGTACACTATGTCGGACTTGAATAACTAATAGCAATACTAATCCTTTACAACTATAATCAAAAAGAAGCCTAGCACTCATTGCGACACAAACCGCTCATGCCCGCAAACAGAAAAACACTCCACTTGGCTGACCAAACCCCCACAAGCTCCAATATGTTGAAATAAATAATCAAAAATAAATAAATAGTCAATTGTTGAGTCACACGAATTTCCAGCTCAGGTTTAGAATTGATTTCTTAAGATGTGACAGCAATAGAAGAGAAAAGAGAAATGTGTTTCATGTCGTCAATGCTCAAGTTGCGAGTGCACCGTGGGATCAGCGGCCGCGTAGTGGATAGACAGTTTGTGCTCCACGAAGAATCTCGCCCACCTTGAAGAACATTTGCTTCTTTAGATTTGATTTTGACGCCAGCTTGTATTTTGAAGCTTTAGATTGTGCTTGTGCTGTCAAGATTAAGCGATTAACCAGCAACTAATCAATTACAACAGAATCAAAAACTATTTTGATCATCGATTAATGGTTTAGCTCAAAATGTCAAACTCGAGGCCTGGGGGCCAAATCCGGCCACCCATATCATTTTATGTGGCCCACCAAAGCAAGTTGTGTGCATCAACTTCCAGAATTCTTGCTAAGCTCTGTACCAAAATTTAAAATTCTTGTATGCAATAATACCATTGAGATATTGCAAGCATTTTGTTTGTTACCAAAAACCTTTTTTACATTAACTTGAATTATAGCTGAACAAACTAACCCAGTCACTGAATCGTAATCAATTTATGGGGGAAAAGATTGTTAAACTATTACAAAAAATAATCGTTATATGCAGCAAGAGCGTAATTAACCTGTGACTGACATGTAGTTGAATTTGAAGCAGCTTCAGAAGTATATACTGTATCAAACTAGTAGCCCTTCACATTAATCAGTACCCAAGAACTTAAAAACTTTGCTGAGTACAAAATCATTCCCTGTTGTGTGATATTGCTTAGTTGTTGCTTATTTGGTTCTTTCATCATTAAATAATACCAAATAAAAAAATAAACTGTTAATAAACAGTAAATGAAATTAAAGATTTTGCAATAAACTTTAATGTAAAATACATTTCTAGCTGATCATTCGATTAGTCGATGGACTAATTGATAGACTAATCGATTCTAAATATATTGGATAGTGACAGCCCGAGAGCTGACCAAGTTTTTAATGAATTTCTGATGTCCAATTTTGAGACTAATTGCAGCTCTTGCTCCTCAATAACGTTTCAACGGCCTGTGTGAGCGTTCACGCAGCAAATCCTGTCCAACCCAAACACAGAAGACACTGAAGTTAACCAGATTGGGATGTGGCTGACAGTAAGAGCACACGAGTACACTCTGCCAGCTGTCAAGTGTCACATGGAAAACTTCACTTCTCAAACAATAGAGATCACATAATGATGCACACGGAGCTTCGGCATTTGAAAGCTGATCTTTCAGAGGCCTGTTGTAGATAAACGGGTAAGGAAGAGTTGAGTTAACATGTTTTTTGTTGAATTACATTGACTCGAATATACTAAGGCTACAAAAACAGTTTCCACGCTCTTATTGGTAATCAAGTATGAATTTTTGGTTTCAATAGTGACTGAAGACTCGAAACTGTCTGTACGCAAATGGCTGTTTGTTTATATGTGCCCTGCGATTGCCTGGCGACCAGTTCAGGGTGTACCCCGCCTCTCGAACGACGATAGCTGGGATAAGCTCCAGTACGCCCGTGACCCTAGTGAGGATAAAGCGGTACAGAAAATAGATGGACGGAATATTTTCAACGTAGCTAAAAAATGTTGGAGAGAAAAGAGTAATTCATAAAAATGAAGGACAGCAATATCTTTTGGAATCCATTGTTGCTCCTTACAACAAGACTGCGGAGGGTTTAAATAATGAATTGTATAACCTGCAGTTTCTATTGTCAACATTAAACAGTAACTCGAACGTGGTAGGTCAGTGACAGTTGTTTAAATGAGACATTGTCTCGTGATATTTTTTTTTTTGGACAATTAAAACAGATCCTAGATGTCTTAAAAGTCTCCAAGGATCTAGAATTAGAGCACATGCCTATTTTAGTCTGTTTTGAGAGGGTGGTCCCATCTCTTTCATATGTACCATTGCTCGTCCAATCCCCTCCACTGCGGAACCAATGCAGAGTACGGCTTTCTTTGCAATTACAACTAGGGGGGCTGGTACTTTGTGAGTCCAGAGTGTTTTTAAAAAAAAAAAATGTGGATGTAGACACTCTCAAATTGACGCTGAAAGTCTGCGGTACAGCACATCTTGTTTAATTTCAAATCCGTTGTAGTAGTGTTTAGAGCCAAAGAGATGTGAATTGCGTCAATGTCCCAATATTTCTGGACCTGACTGGAATGAGATGGCATTAGCGATGCACCGACACTATAAGCTACGTAAAGGCCGCGGGGCAGCGCGTAACGACGACAGCGCCCCAGGGCAAGCTTGCCCATATTTGGGAGTACTTGCGTAGCAGCCAACCAGGAAGTAACAGGGAGGCTTTTCCTGCTGGTCGGTGTGTTGCTGTTAGCTCTCTCAAATCACTCTGCCTCTCTCCTATCAGATGCGCCTTCTGACATTACCACGACATCACTCGCCAATGAAACTTTTTTTTTTTTTTCATCTGCATGTCATCTGCATGCGTGCACCAAACTGCCCTTGAAAAGCCAAAGCACAAACACACAACAGAAGCAGCACATATACCGCCCACGAAAGTGGAATAGCACTTTTCAGTACAAACAATAAGAACAACACAATTTAACAAAATTTTATTTAGAGGCCACTTTAAAACATTTTTTTTAAATGCATCCGTAACAAAATGCTGTACATAATAATGATCAAACGGAAAACAAAAAATGAAGGAGAAAAATAAGTTATATTTGAGTGAAAAGTCATCTTCTATAAAAGTGCATTTTTAACTATTTGTAAGTAAAGTGTTACATTTGAGTGAAATCAATAAAAGTGTGTATTTTTAAAATAATATTTATTTAAAACGAAAAATTTTAATCAAAATTCCAAGACGTAATGGCGTTATCGAGCATTAGTGCTCAGTATCAAAGCGCTCTCAAATGTACAGTAAGTAATTGTACTCGTACTCGGTCTTAAAGTGGTATCTGTGCATCCCTAGATGGGAGAGTCTAAAATCCTGGAAGAACTTGGCTGTTGTTGAAATACATGATATGAATAAAGCTTGCTAATGCAGCAGGATGCCCAGATAAAAAAGGAGTTGATATGAAACATCCAGCATTTGACGCCTGCAGATTCCACAGAGTAGGACAAAAACGAGTACGGCAATCACAAGAGCCGCAGCGCACCGAAAACCTGAATCATGACAAGGGGGTCAGCACAATAAAAGAGCTTTGACATCTACTCCGAGGCGAACGGGGCCTTGCAGACAAGAGGGTAAACACATGCACTGGCGCTGCTACAAACAGCCACAGGCAAGCCGCTGGCTCACAGCCAACGGTGGGGATGAACTCAGTCACCTCACTCTCTCACGCCAGCGCACTTGACTTCGCCACTCTTTGGACCTCTCCACACACTGGAGTGGGCTTCGGCCTTCGCTAGTCAATAGCTCATCGCGACCACCCCCACCTTCTCGCTGAATCTACGTTTGCACAATTGACATTGTCCCAGATTGTCGCACTACTTGTCACTTTAAACTGCATCCACTCCTTGAAGCCTCACCGCACTTTGCACAATGGTCATTGCACCGGACTATTGCTATATTAGTCATTCAAACCGCTCTAATTGCTAGAGGACGCTGCATCTTTTTGCATAATTGTCAAAAAAAAATTGTACCGGCATTACCAGATTACTAGCAACCTTTTATTGCTCAGTGACTGTTTGTCCTCAATGTCTTTATGTCTCAAAAGTATTCTCTGTCAATTGACTGTCTGTTGTCGTACTAGAGCAGCTCCAACTACCGGAGACAAATTCCTTATGTGTTTTTTGGACATACTTGGCAAAATAAAGATGATTCGGATTCTGAATTGTGGGATGGCTGAGCAAATAGGGAGTTCAGGCCCTGTTTACACCAGACCATTTTTAAATTAGGACGGTGTGTTTTGGGCCTCTTCCTAAAAGGCTTTGCGTGTGAACATGACTAAAAAACGACATTTAAAACATTAAAGGTGGAATTAGACATAAAACAGTTTAACGGTAAAACAATACAAGTTCAAATGGTTAGTATTACTGCTTAAGGCTCGCGTGGGCGGCGACCGCGCTGACGTCACTGCGGCTGTTCTGCGCGTAGTTTGCCTTTATACTCGAGCGCAACCCACGCACGCAGTTTTGAAAATGTACTGCAGTTCACCTCCAAGCCGGGGGTGTCGCTAGGGCTGGTATTGGCTAGGACGCCACAGAGTGGAGTTTCCTCAGCATTTTGTGGCCATTTCCGGTAGCCGTTTTTACTTTCCTTTCAGTAACAGCAACAACAATGGCGACCGTGGAACAGTGTCTGCTAGAACAAATGGACCCAGATGACCAGATGATACAATTAATTATTAGACTTTACAGAGATTTTAGTCGGGCTGATCGGTATCGGTCGATATTTAGCATTTTATGCTGATCGGCTTTAATGTTCGCGGATCTGATCAATGCCGCAAAAGACATTTACTCCACGTCGCCATCGTGTACAGTATATTTAAATCCAAAAGCTAGTTTATTTTTAGCCTTGTTGCGCGTCTTTTGATGTAGTATTGGAAATATCTGACGGACAATAAAGTAAAAAAAAAAACGTTGGCGGTGTGGAACAGACAACACTTAATGCCCGGGATCATAATACAAGACAAATGTAGGACTACTGCAATAAAATCTTGTATTCCGATACCACCGCATCCCGTTTTTTACGATCATCGGGCTTTATCTTGTCAACTCAAATGCTACCGGATACATGGGATACATATACCGTGGCGACGACAACAACAAGAGTGGAGCGAGCCCACTTTGTATTATAAGGACAAAATGGGGGGGGAAAACGTGTGTTGGTGGTCACCGGTGCTCAGGACCGGACAGGAGAGGACGTTTGTTTAAGGCTTGCTTGAGGTATGTTTACGTACTTTTAATACGATACGGCTCGCAAGCAGGCAACAAAACATTATGTAGCCTAACAAGCTAGTGGTACCACAAACGGTTGGACGTAAACATGTCGCCGTTCTGTCGAATCATGCTCTAAAGTTTCGGTGTGGGTGAAGTCATTTAATTAAAAATAAAGTAATTTAATTATGGTAAGTTAGCACCCATTATTTCTGTTACGTTGTAATTCTAGTTTGACCTGACCGATTAGAATACACGATCTGACTAGAGCAGTGATTTCCAACCTTTACGGAGCCAAGGAACACATTTTATAATTGAAAAATCTCACAGCACACCAACAAACAAAAATCTCACAAAACGTTTATACATTAATTACTGTATTTACTTCCTGCCATCTAATAGAAGACCATTTATCATTTGTTCTGTCTGTCACTATGCCTCACTGGCATAAATAGACAAACAAAGATACATTATTTATTGTAAATATACTTTTTGGAGCAATTAAGTACACAAGTATATACAGTAAATGAACAGGTCATTTAAATAGCACATTCCTCCATTTTGTGATCGGATCGGGGATCGCTTTTTTTCAACTCGCCCCAAATATCCTGATCGTGTAAAGCCTATTAATTATGTTGCGAAATCGATTGAGAAGGCGGCAGCGTAGATGGTACGTAGAACCAAGGGGCACGCCGAGTACGTCATCACAGCATGTGATTAAAACGGACCAATCATGAGAGATGATCTCCGCGGCGGTTGACGCGCAGCAACAATTCTTGCCATGTGCGCGTCAAGCTACGCAGAGGGGCAATTCGTCGGTCACGTGATGCAATGCGGGCGTTGTCGACCGCGCGAGCGTGCCTGTATTGTGTCTCGGCAGAGCAAATGCATCATATAACCTTGTTGGTACAAAAATCTAATTCTTAATAATCCAAAATTGTTGAACAAATCTATCATATCTGTTGACATTCATCCAGATAACAAACACCAAATGTAAGCAAAGACAACACGTGCTATTATCCATTCCGAGTCAGATTTCTCTAGACCAGTGGTTCTTAACCTTGTTGGAGGTACGGAACCCCGCAAGTTTCATCTGGAGTTCACGGAACCCTTCCTAAATGGAAAAATAAAATATGGTTTATTTCAAATTCAAAACAGGTATATAGTTTACTGTCTGTGTAGAGTCACAGTCATCCAGGTCATGCACAAAATGAACCACGCATCAGTTACAAAATCAGTGTTAAAAGAATAAAAACCGACAAAACATGAATTTCACACAAAAAAACAAATTACAAAAATTTCAATTCAATGAAAATTTACTGGAAGTGAAGGTGAATTTTCTGCTTGGAAAGTATCAGAGGAATGGACTTCATTGTGAAATTTCACAACAAAAACTGTTCCTTATCTTTGTTATTTCTACAATCCTCGAAAAGCGCGAGCGTGCCTGTATTGTGGGTAAGAGTAGGTTTTTTTGGGCTCTTTCTTATTATTGGATGCGCTATCTGACGTCACAGCAATGCTACTCAACTCAAGTCTATCGTTGAAATGTTGTTAAATAAAGATAGTTTAAAAAAAAGAACAAAGCATTTCAACTCGAGGCGTAGTGCCGCAATGGTAAACGCCCACCTTGACGCAGTGCTGCATTTTGAATTTTGCATTTTTTGTTCAACGCAGTGTTAAAAGGCTTTTATGGATAGACGCACACACGTTGTGTGTCGAGTCCACCGTTGAGCCCCAGAGACTGCTTCACCGAGCCCCTGGGGTTCGATCGAACCCAGGTTAAGAACCGCTACTCTAGACATGTTCACTAGTGAGTCACTGATGGTGTCGTGGTACCCTCGCCTGACTTCGGCGCATGCAGCGTGGGTTCAGTTCCCACTCAGTAATGGTATGAATAGTGAACTGAACTTTGAACTAGTTTGCATCGAAAATGAACTTTCCCAACAGTGAATAAAACCTTATGTTTATGTGATATGAAAATCCAATGCTGTCCATGTTGACATCGCCACGATTGGCTGTCCTGTTTCACCAGATGTGCTTGTCCAGCTGTACAGTGTCTATATTGGCCAGCAGAGCAACTATTGCATTTCCTGCTTCTTCTCTTGCTGCCAACACCGTGAAAGTACATAAGGCTCACCCCACCCCCTCTCCGTGAGCCTCAAACGACGACTCCCTGTAGCCATGGAGGCACTACGTGAAAACAAACTACACCTACGACAATGTTAAAATACATTTTACTGAATCACTTCTGTTAAAAATAATTCTACAACAAGGGCCATGTTATCAAAAGTAACGGCAGGGACCTCAGGGTATAGCAGTGGGCGTTCTCCTGAATCAAGAGCGGGTCTGCCCAGCCATACTGCAGATTTGTGACTATAAAAATAAAAAACAAAAAAGCTGCCAAAACATAAAGAGTGTTGAGCTGCTGCGTGTTCACTCACCGCTGTGGTGAAGGCACCACATAATCCCACTCATACAAATGTTAGACTGACCAAAGCTTAAAAAAAATACAATATTCATGATCCATTGTCAATGATGAATGAATCATGCCCATCCAGCCCTTCAAGAGACAAAATCCAACTGTACGTTGCCCATTTACATATCAGTAAGAATGTTTTTGGTAAAACATTTCGACCAGGGAGATCATTTTCTTTGTCCACAGTATATAGAGGTTGCAAACTGTGATTTCTACAGTATCACTTGATTTTGACTTGAATCAAGACAATTTAGTTCTAATATAATTGACTATTTTCTGCATAAGTTCATTTATGAAATCGTGATACACAAAATCGCACGCCCGGTTTGACACTCATGACGTGGTGTGAAAGCACGCAGACGTTTGACGTCTCAAATTAGAAGAGCTTCCCTGCCCACCTGCGATTCAAGCTTCCAATGTCAAGCAACAGGAAATAAAACTGAGGGGTGCACTCGTCTTCTGGGCTGACCTAGTTCCTCTTCAAGCTACTTAATTATTCAGGAACTTTGAAATGTTCTTCTGCGTGGAAGCATGCAACCTGAGTGGCTCCGTTTGCCCCTCATGACAGCGGCCTCACAGTTATTCTATTTAAGCGTGAGAGCCTTGTAGTGTGTGCAACGTGTACATTGTACACACTGTGGGTCCAAGTGTCCGTTTCCCATTTGATATAGCTGAACTATTATTTTGATTTCTTTCTTTTTACATGTACATTTCAACTGACACAGTTGATATGTTTACATTCACAAAACCCATGAAACGGGCTACATGCGCACAGTGCACAAATTGTATGTAAATAACTGTACAAGTGACAAGGAGCTCGCATTGACAAGGTGTATCCGATCTGTCTATTTATGTTGCAGTCGCATTGGCAGATATCCAATAACTATCAGATTTTTATCCATATTTGGAAGAGGCCCGATGATATGTGGTTTTTTTTCTCTCTTTACAATGCCAGGCCGCATATTCAAATAGTGCCACTTAAGAGCAAAACAATCTGAAATGAACCTGAACCATGGAGTGTATAGCCATCCCTATACACACACAAACACACATATCTTGATTTGATATGCAGCTGTAAATTATGGAATCCCCCTGAAACAAAGCCTCAGCATGTCAGAACAGGAGTAAACTGGTCCAGTACCCTAACCGGCAATTACAATGTACTTCACTCGCTTGCCTTTCACTGTTGCATGTCACTAACATTTTCCACAGCGAGGTCATCACCCCTGAGGTATACATCCTGGACTGCCCTTAAACACCTGCATTGCACAGTAACACAAACAAACAACCCACGCTGAAACACGCATTCCACGCAGAAAAGTCCGGCTAATCAAATATTACAACTGCGGCCTGGACACAAATGAGAGTAATGTCGTATAACATGCCGTCATCTGTGTTGTGCAACGGAGTCAAGTGAATCACTTAGCACAGAGCCATTTGTAATCCCTGCTAATGCGCGGACTGCCTCTCCTAAAAGGGGTGACTGGTTTGAACTGCAACTGAAATTCAACATCACAATAGAAAGCTTTGTGTGAAAGATGAACAAATTTTCACTCTAATCTGGGCCTCACGTAACAGTTTAACCGTGGTAAAATCTTCCTACACCCTTTGCTTCCAAGTTCACTATTTTTAGTTTGTTGTTTCCAATGAAAATGGAAGATGTGCCTTATTGTAGTTTTGTACACGTGTCAACTCATCCACCACTTCGTAGACCAGCGAACACCGACATGGAGCCTGCGATCACCCGGCAGCCCAAACCACCACAAGAGGAGCCTGTGGCTCACCAGGAATGGGACATTGTGATTTCCTAGGAATGTTGTATAAGTGATCATTTGTAAACACTTGCAGATTTATTGAAAATGTGTTCCATATTGATTTCTATCTGTTTTACCTTGTTAAATTATTGACATGAGTGTCTTCACATCGATAAATACCATTAATTATTATTAACAACATTTAATTCAAAGGTAATTTGAGCAAACTTATTTCAAAAGTACCGGTATTTCTAAAACTGGTAGCCTTTTGCATTAATCCGTGTTAAAAGAGTAGGTCTCAGTTTAAAAAAGTACTGCAAAATAATTTTCCAACCTAAGTCCCGGACTCTGCGCCAGTGGAAAAACATTGTTCAAGATTGATCATTTGATCACTTTGCACCAACCCCTCAGCTGCCTCGGTACAGAAGAGTTACCCAGTATACAAATCCTAAACTGGTATTTACTTACATGAGAAAATAACTAGTTCAAGATTAGTCCCTCTGCTTCAAATATCTTTGAGGAAAATGGATGTTTGTAAAGTCTGAGAAAAGAAGGCTACGAGGACACCCTTCCAAGTCAGTTCTCACATCAGCACTAAGCATCGTGGTCACCGAGCTGGACTGTCATGGAAATGTGAGAACAAACTGCACGTCACAGCGACTGTGATGCCAATGAAAGAGAAAAAAAAAAAGTGGGATCGTGTCCAGTTCAATGGAACTTGGACCATGAGTAATTCGCAAAATGCTACCACACGGAAGTTAGCAGCACTCTCTCAAACCAAACTAAAAACAATCGACAAGGAACTGGGCAAGAAATGCCAGACAGCTGCTCTTTCTCAATCGGTAAGAAAGAAGATGGCTCAGGAGGAGGCTGTGATCACGGTAGGCCGTGTCATGGTCACAGCTTCATATTTCCTTCTTTAGTTTCTGCATTTTTACTCTGGGGGGGGAAATAATGTGGCATATTTATGTTGTGTCATTTCCCTATCATCATTGTTTTTGTTAACTGCGATTGCATGTGCACATACACACACACACACAAATTCATATATTGGGACTGTAAAGTTCAGATTTGATTCATATCTCACTTTCTGGTGTATCATTTTAGCCCAAAATTAATTGTCGGGGCTGAAAATTACACAGGTTTTGGAGCAACATACAGTGGGTACGGAAAGTATTCAGACCCTCTTCAATTTTTCACTCTTTGTGCTAAAATCATTTCGTTCATTTTTTTCCCTCATTAATGTATACACAGCATACCATATTGACAGAAAAAAACAGAATTGTTGAAAGTTTTGCAGATTTATTCAAAAAGACAAACTGAAATATCAACACAGCCATAAGTATTCAGACCCTTTGCTGTGACACTCATATTTAACTCGGGCGCTGTCCATTTCTTCTGATCATCCTTGAGATGGTTCTAAACCTCCATTGGAGTCCAGCTGTGTTTGATTATAGTGATTGGACCTGATTAGGAAAGCCACACCCGTGTCTATATAAGACCTTACAACTCACAGTGCATGTCAGAGCAAATGAGAATCATGAGGTCAAAGGAACTGCCTGAAGAGCTCAGAGACTTGTGGCAAGGCACAGATCTGGTCAAGGTTACAAAAACATTTCTGCTGCACTTAAGGTTCCTGAAAGCACAGTGGCCTCCATAATCCATAAATGGAAGACGTTTGGGATGACCAGAACCCTTCCTAGAGCTGGCTGGGGGAGAAGAGCCTTGGTGAGGGAGGTAAAGAAGAACCCAAAGATCACTGTGGCTGAGATCCACAGATGCAGTCGGGAGATGGGAGAAAGTTCTAAAGTTCAATGATCCTAGGAGCTAAGTTGTCTGGGGCTTCACACCCCTGGTAGGGTCGCCCATGGCAAACAGGTCCTTGGTGAGGGACCAGACAAAGCACGGCTGAAAGACCCCCATGATGAAAAATATGAATGGAACTAGGTTTCCCCTTGCCCGAACGTGGGTCACTGTGGCCCCCCCTCTGGTGGTGGGGCTCAAAGGCGAGCGCCTGGTGGCCGGGCCTGCACCCATGGGGCACAGCCCAAAAGGGTAACGTGGGTCCACCTTCCCATGAGCTCACCACCTGTGGGAGGGGCCATAGGGGTCGGGTGCAGTGCGAGCTGGGCGGTGGCGATCTGATCCCCGGCGACAGAAGCTGGCTCGAGGGAAGTGCAATGTCACCTCTCTGGCAGGAAAGGAACTCGAGCTGGTGTGTGAGGTCGAGAAGTTCCGACTAGATATAGTCGGACTCGCCTCCACACACAACTTGGGCTCTGGTGCCAGTCCTCTCGAGAGGGGTTGGACTCTTTACCACTCTGGAGTTGCTCACGGTGAGAGGCGGCGAGCAGGCGTGGGTATACTTATTGCCCCTCGGCTCGGTGCCTGTAAATTGAGGTTCACCCCGGTGGACGAGAGGGTAGCCTTCCTCCGCCTTCGGGTGTGGGGGATGGGTCCTGACTGTTGTTTGTGCCTATGCACCAAACAGCAGTTCAGAGGACCCACCCTTCTTGGAGTCCTTGGAGGGGGTGCTGGAGAGCGCTCCCGCTGGGGACTCCATCGTTCTGCTGGGGGACTTCAATGCTCACGTGGGCAATGACAGTGAGACCTGGAAGGGCGTGATTGGGAGGAACGCCCCCGCCCAACCCCGAACCCGAGCGGTCTTCTGTTATTGGACTTCTGTGCTCATCACGGATTGTCCGTAACAAACACCATGTTCAAGCATAAGGGTGTCCACACGTGCACTTGGCACCAGGACACCCGAGGTCGCAGTTCGATGATCGACTTTGTGGTCGTGTCATCGGACTTGCGGCCGCATGTCTTGGACACTCGGGTGAAGAGAGGGGCAACCTGGTGGTGAGTTGGCTCAGATGGTGGCAGAAGATGCCGGTCCGACGTGGCAGGCCTAAACGTATTGTGAGGGTCTGCTGGGAACGTCTGGCGGAATCAATCCCCTGTCTGAAGAAGTTTCAACTCCCACCTCCGACAGAACTTTGCTCATGTTTGTTTGTATGTACCCTGCGATTGGCTGGCGACCGGTTCAGGGTGTACCCCGCCTCCTGCCCGATGATAGCTGGGATAGGCTCCAGCACGCCCGCGACCCGCGTGAGGAGAAGCGGCTCAGAAAATGGATGGATGGGTGTATTCTGTTCTTATTTACATTTATGTCCCAACTTTTTGGGAATTGGGGTTTTGTATGTTAGTGTGGCCTCAGATAGGAGGTCTTGCAAAGCTCTGTGTTGTTTTAAAGAGAAATATAGATCCTAAACTTTTTAATCTTACAGAATAAAATGCAACATTTCATCAAGTTTTATTACTTTTAAACTTGACTAACTATGGAATATAATTGGTTGCATATTTGACGAGAGGCAGCAGAGCATAAAAATGAAAAAAACAAAGATTCCAAAAAAGTATCACATTATGATGAGTTGTTTACAGCTGGCTGAGCACAGTGCATATTTTTTTCTGACATGCTATTGATCCAAAACTATAGCATGTTTACAAAGCATCCAAACAATTTCAGACATGTACTGTAAAGCTCTAAAACACAAATTCCCTATTTATGATGCGACACGATTTTTACTTAACTATTGAGAGCTGATTCTTTAGGCAATAAAATAAGTTGGAAGCCGTGGTCTTACCAGTTTCATAGCGTTATTGTGTTTCATATGATCAGAAATTGAACTAGCAGCGTAACAATCTCCCTGAGGCACCACACTGAGCGCGGGATTATCGCTGCCCCCATTACCCTCCTGAATGAGGGTGGGGGACACACCTCACTCCTGTTTAACTCTTCCTAACCCAAACAGTTGACACGTCTCTTACAGTGAATAATCAAGCCAGTCATTATAGCAAAGCTCATTGCATTAACTGTCAAGCTACATGCTTCATTATTATTATTGCATTAAACAACAAATCTTAAAAATTCCACAACCTAATTTAATCTAAAGGGTCGTATTCATGCAGGAGTGTTTATGATTATTTATTATACTTTATTAACTGAAAATGTGGTGTGATAATTAACGTATGACATATGTATTTTTACAAAGTACAAAGGGTTCTTAGGTGTCTTAATAATTGTTATTAAGACACCTTATGCACTAATGTCACAGCTGGATCATGTTCATGCGTGGAGAGTGAGGCATAAGGATGACATCATAGAAAGGAGACTGTTGTTGCGTTACCATCTCGGATGCTACGTTAGAGTTCACGGTAGGCGTCGGGCCGCCCGAGTAAACATATGGTAACGGTTTGTGACAAAATACAGAGAAATCAGAACACTTGGCATTTCTGACCATCTGCAACATCAAACCCAAAAGACTCCCAAATGACCGAAGTTCTGTTTCTCTTCGGGATTAAATCTCCTAACTCCACTTCCGGTTCCACTGAAGCCAAATACAAATCGTACGTTCACAGGACAGGGATGAAGCGGGGATGTGACAGACAGTCACCAGGTGCTCACAGGAGTGTCATTGATTACTCCATTTATGTTTATTATCACTCGTTACTCCTATGTTTTGTTGTCGGTGTCCTCGTCTATTTCAGTCGATAATCACGGAGTACATCTCAGGTCACTGATGATGTACTGATACATCCGTGCAGACCGTTCAGGTTCAGTTTCCACTCCAGAATGTGGTGAATATGAGTGGAAGTGGTTGTCTGTCTCTTTAAATGCCCTGCGATTGACTGGTGGCCAATCCAGGGTGTCCTTTGCCTTTCGCCCCAATGTCAGCTGGGAAAGGCTCCAGCCCCCAGTGATCCAGAACTGAATAAGGGGGACACGGTGCCGGTATGCATCTCTTATTAGTACCTGAACATAGAACCTACGTTAATGTTCATTAGTAGTAGTAGTAGTATCGTGGAATTAGAATACATTAATTCACAGAATATGAAGAAGGTGTGGGATTTCATAAGACTGGACTTCTTCCCACTTCTGTTTGAACATGGAGAAGTAGTGTTCAGTGTTTTTATTTTTTGTTTGTCGTCATGTTCAAAATAAACATTCAACTCAAAGTAGAAAATGGTGAAAACAGTCAACTCAAGTGTATGCGACTGACAGATTGAAATGAAGGGAGTGACTGAAAGAGAAACATTTCAATGTATTGTTGCATTGTTATTGCAACATTGTTACGCATCAGCAAGAATGAGCTCGTTCTTCTGCCGAGTTAACTCTTGCACAGTAGCCCCTTTGACACTGCATTAAATTGGTGCGCCAGAGTGGACCTGGGATTTATTCACTTTTCACTTTCAGACAAATCGCAGCAGGACCTCGCTGTGTGCTTTGACACTGCTGAAGTCTCACAAGATTTGGTGACGTCTCACACACAGCTGCTTCACATTTGAGAACTATTTTCCAGAAAAATTGGTTGATCTCCCAACTGTCCGACGAGGAAGTTCCATTGTATAAAGGTGTTGCAACTGCAATGGTGAGCATTCCTTAAACACAACTGTACTGTTGATTGCCAGTAACCAAAGAAGAAAGGATTATTTCCTTTTTCATTTTACATTTACCATGAATCTGTCCAGACCAAAAATTGATGTTTTTCCTGATATATTTATATCTCTTAAGTATGTGAATATGACGTGTGGTGTTAAAACACTAACCTGAAATATAGCCACGTTAAGACACTTAACTGCTTTGGATGCTCTGATCCGTGTGTGCGTGTTTGTTTGTTTTGGTAAGTTTACGAGCATTAGAAAACACTGCTTTGGTTTTCGGGGCACAGCGAAGTTGGAAATACACTGCAGTTGTTATTTCACAGAGGTAGAGTTCGTTCTAACAAATGTTTACCTATATTACGCCTCTAAAACACGTTGACTATATTCAGTAAATTCAGGTTAAATTACATGATGATGATGATTAGCTGGTATTACACCTTTTCATCATGTGCAATATGTATGTACCTTTATAGTCAAGTTGGTAAACTGATCAAATGTACAAGCATGCTGAAGTGTGAATATTCATATGAATTCATGTTTTTGGTATGTATGTTTTTATTACATAGACATGCTGCTGTATATGTTACAATGAAATTAAATCTTTTTTTTTTTTTTTTTTTTTTAAATCAACCCTTCGGCATCAACGCAACTATGTGACTTTCTATCTTATGTCTAATGCCTGCCATTGCGTTCTACAATTAACTGTTACCTTGTTACACTGAGGAACCTGAAATCACCTTGAGCTCAAGCTTCACTGAATTTTGTCATCAATTCTGAGTTTAACCTTCTCTATCCTCCCATGAGCTTCCATTAAACACAATCTAAAACAATACATTGTCATTCATTTAGTCTTCAACTGTTTGGCACCCCTGTGGATATTATTTGCAGGTCCGAAAAAATAAACATGAGCTTGGCCTTTATTAGCATGATTTGTGTGCTTATAATTGAATTCTTTGGAAGCACACAGAGTCCCTCAACAAGCAACACGGCCTCATTATGCAGCTCGTGAGACACAAGTAAAACCGAAGGACTTAAAAGCGTGACGGCATCACGTTGAAAACGCATCTTGTCAGCCTGGCATCGAATAAATAACAATTACGTCACACAAGATAACAACTCAACAAACTCCTCACGTCCAAATACTATTAATGCTGCCACTGCACTATGATCTCTCAGTTCTTGGGTGTACCAATGTCAACATTCAAGTCGCAGTTGCTTACTTGTAAACGGCACGTTATCGCTAATGTGCATGACATAACGCATACAAAGTGGATTGCGAACAGCGTTTACACGCGCAAAGCGGCCACTTGGTGCAAAGTTGGGCAAAATGACGCGCAATAAAGGCTGAACATCGTTTGAAAATGGCGTGTCCTTGCAGCCTGCTGTGATTTCAGATCCGACGGACGAACGATTGTTGTCGAAGAGTTTTCGTGGGGTCAAATTGACGTGAGCCAGCCTGACAGCTAGCTCGCTAGCTGCTAGCTAGCTCGCTAGCGAGTAGCTCGCTAGCAGCGTTAGCCGCGAGCGAGCTTAGCCTAGCCATGTAGCACGTGCTTGCGAATTGTCCAAATCCTCAAGTTCATCCGACAACGGCCAGCGAAGTGCTGCAACAATGCTGCGGTGACGCGACAAAGCAGATCGTCGACGCGGTAGCTGCAATGTTTGCGGAGCCTGGAAGAGGTCGATAGGGTTTCTCCTCCAAAGGAGGGCTGGACCCTGGCGCCGTCCGACAACACGAGAGACCCGCACGCACGCACGCACACACACACGCGCGCGCGCGCGCGCAAACACACACACACACACACACACACACACAGCAATGGAGGCTAACTCACCTCAGCGGCGGAGGAAGCGGGGACCATTGAACGGGAAGCGAACGTCCCAGTCGTCGTCGTGTCGCTTACAGAGCTTCTGGCTTCGACGGCGCGCGTCCGCCCTCAATGAGTCCACGCCAAATGGTACTTTTGCAGCTCATTTGTTCCGCTGAAGGTTGAGCTACGTCGTGCCTGCTCCTGCACAATGCGCTGATGTGCTTGCCTGCGGGCGGGCGGCCGGCCGACGCGCCACAGCGGGACTGGAGCGCCTCCCCCCCTCCCTCGCTCCCTCGCTCCCTCCCTTCCTCCCTCGCTCTCTCCCTCCCTCCCTCGCTCGCTCTCTCGTCCCTCCTCCGGCTGAACGTCCCAGCAAAATGCGAGAGGACATGTCCTCGGGTCACTCGTCATCACACTCCAGCAACACGCATGGCCCCCTTCGAGAGAACATTTATATTCAGTCACGCATTGATAAACACAAACAAGCTGATTGTCAAGTCAGGGGTCTCGAACTCATCTTCAGCCTTCAAACAAGGGATCGTATTGTTCCCAGTTTGCATGTCACTGTGACTCAATTGCAGTTAGTGTTGGGGAGTAACGAATTACATGTACCGTTTAATTACAACATGTATGTAGTTGTAATCCATGACATTACTGGGAGAAAATCCATCCGTCCGTCCATTTTCAGCACCGCTTATCCCGGTTAGGGTCGCGGGGCGTTGGAGTCTATCTGGGAGAAAATGTGTAATTCAATTTACATTTGCTTTTGGACATTTCCACGACTACAGTTTACATTTGAAAAAAATAGTTGCAAATGCTCAGATTCCCCCCATCGCTTCTTCCTTCTAAAGCCGACGCTTGTGATCGGCTCTCTCCGGTCATGTGCCGTTCTGCCATCGTCTCCAACATGACACATTTTTCCATTTGTCATTAGGTCAACATGCTATCGCGTTTTGCACGTGCTGTACGCATATAATGCAATAAACATTTGTATTATGTAGTCACATTTCATCCCGTTTTGTTTTCAGTTTATTATTTTGTAAAGAACAAAGATGTGGTGAATTCTAAAATAATGATCTATTGTTTTAATCCACAGGACACAACTGATTGTTGATGTATTCATTCAAAATAAAGAAAAGTAATCAAAACGTATTCAATTGTAACAATTTTTGTAACCACTTCAATGATTTTCTCAAAGTATTACAGTTGTTCAACAGTGTAACTTGTAATTGAACCCAACTACATTTCCAAAGTCATCTTCCCAACACTGCTCGTAGTGTACAGTACAATTCTCGACATACGGCGTTTTGTGTGTAGATAGTTTAGAATTCGATTGCCGGTACCCCGTTACCCACCCTTGAGGACTTGCACGCTGCCAGAACTAAGACGAGAGCGTGCCAAATCCTCTCGGACCCTCCGCATCCCGGTCACCGGTTCTTCCGGCTCCTTCCCTCGGGTAGGCGCTACCTATCAATGCAAACTAGAACTCGCAGACATTCCAACAGCTTCTTCCCTCTTGCCATTAACGTCTTAAACAGCTAACCTACAAGTCCATTGCAACGTGCTGCCAATTTTTTTGTCTTGAGTTTGTTGTCACATTTCCGTCGGGCCAATTATATACTACTTGTGCACTCGCTGTCGTAGTCTCGCCACGCTGCACTGTTTGCATATCTGTTGTTGACCAATACTGGCCACGCATGCCAGAGTAGCATCTGCACCACTTGCACACTGACTGAGGAGTATCTGCAACATTTGCACCATCGACATTGTCCCAGATGATCGCACTACTCGTCACTTGAAACCGCATCCACTCCTTGAAGACTCGGCGCCCTTTGCACAATGGTCATCTATTGCGGGATTAGTCATTCCAACTGGTCAAAGTGCTAGAGGACTCTGCATCTTTTTGCACCGTTGTCCAAAAAAAAAAAATTACAAAAAATAATTGTACCGGCATTACCAGATTACAAGCAACCTTTTATTGCTCAGTGACTGTTTTTCTCAATGTCTTTCTGTCTCCAAAGTGTTCTCTGTCAATTGACTGTCTGTTGTCGTACTAGAGCGGCTCCGACTACCCGAGACAAATCCCTTGTGTGTTGTTTTTTTTTGGACATAGTTGGCAAATAAAGATGATTCTGATTCTGATTCACTGCGATTCCCAAGCAGAATGCTGCGGAACACGAGTGTGCTGTGAGAGGTCACGGGGGTGCTGCGGGAAATGATCCAATTTCGCTTCATTGGCCTAAAGAATGATGACATATCATTGGCATTATGCCTAAGCAACTGACTGCTAACAAGAGTGGAAAGATTAAGTGCGAGGCTTACACAGGGTCCTCGGTTCACAAGGTATAACTGAGACGTAATGGGAACAAGTCAGAATGCGCCAACCTACTTTCACAGTGGCAAAGTAAATATTTGTATTAAAAAAAACAAACAAACAAAACTTCTGGTCCGCAAATATAAGACAATCAAATGAGAACCAGTAAGTACAGCGGCCACTGAGTGCGCCTTCTCGTGACATTTTCTCACGCCGCCGCTGTGCAAAAGTTCATGGCGTGCCGTTTCTTGTAAATGTGGTCATTACAGTAAATATTCACGGTTTATATTCTAGGGCCTAAATACGAAGCAATCCAATGGAAAAACAGTAAGTACAAATGTCTACTGCCACAGCCGCTTGTGACCGCAAAACTTTGTATGATCCTCACAAACCCAGGACCCCTGCAAAGTGTTACACTTTCTTCTTATACCTCACACAGCCGAATGTTACACCGTATTTATCAACTAATTAATGACAAGACAATAAATATGTTATGACAAACATTCACTGGCATCTCCCAAAATGACTGCACGAGGAAGGCTGATTGACAGAAGAATACATTTGCCGTTTTGTGTTTGTGTTGCTTTAACTCCTGTCTTTTAAAGCCATTTCCAGCTCAATCCTAAAAGATTTTGGCCAAGCGTTTCCGACAGGTCATATACCCTGACCTCAATTTGGGTGCGATGTCAGGGATTGTTTTTCTTGCCGCTCCGTGGTCCGGGAGACCCCCTCGAGCCGTCGACGCATCCGCCATCCACCCTCTCTGCATCGCAGCAAAGGCAAGAGCCGATTTCAGCTGGCCCGAGAGCACGTCAGTATCATCTATCCCACATTGTCGCAACGGCCAATTCGTCAGCTTGCTGATAAGACACAAATGTTTCTCACTCCCTGCTTCACTCGAGTCTCGAGTTAAAAATAAAGAGGAAGCTCTGAGCGTTCTGCAGCAGCATCGAAGCAGTCAACAGAGATTTCAAAGGCCGCCGGTTGATATGTGTATTGCACACACTCGTTACAGTTCTGACACAGGAAAAAAGCAGAACATCTTTCTGAACAGAGAGATGGCTGGAGGGAACGTCCTCATCAAAACCCAAATCTTAAAAGGGCGTCACAGATGATAAGTGAGCGATTACAAACTGAACAGTGCCACATTCCATGCCACGCTCACAATACATGAATATAGCTGCATTGCGTTGCTATGTTCGCGGTGGGAGGGAATTTCACTGAATTGGATTTCCTGTGAAAGCTAAGACCTGAAAATGTACATACTGATACTCATAAAAGAAGAAAAAGAACAAAAAAATCCCATGTACGAGCTGCGTGTTTCTATGAAAGTCCAAGGTCCTAACTGGAACAATGTGTGATTTATAATACCGGTTTAATTACACGCCAAGTTCTGTCGTATCGTTGAGCTGCGATATAATTCCCTCTACCGACACTGGCATTTATTACGGTGAAAAGCTGGCTCGAGTCAAGCGCTCCAGGAAGATGAGTTTCCATTTCGGATGCAGCGTGAGGGATGCAACCCTTAACCCTGTGGAACGGGTCGAGGTTTGCCGCACAAAGTCGCAAGCGCTGGACTTCATCTCACCGCCACCTGACTTCGACAAAGAAAGCTCTGAGAGCGGCGATTGCGGCATCTCGCTGGAAAGTCCGACAACTGCCTGCATTGTTGGAATTCCGCCTTAACTTCCTGAGTCTGTCTGCAGCTGGACAACAGCCAGCGCTTGCTTTTCCCTCATCCCCCCCCCCCCCCACACCCCCACCCTTCCTTTTATTAGAATCATATGGAGACTATCTTTTGCTGCTGAGACACTAAGAAGATAATACATAGGAGAATTATGTTTTTAATCACGTGCTAATCCAACATTTATTCATAATTCATGACAGTTGGAGTTTGTTTTTATTGTGCATGTAATGTGAGAGTGGAAATCATTTCAAATCATTTTCATTGTCACTGAACATTTCGCAAAATCTCTGCTCATGTTTGACGTGTGAGAATGCAAATATATGCCAAACATATTTTTTGCTCTCCCTTTCTTGTTCTTCCATTTGTTTTGAATCACGGTCGTTCATTTGAACTCACAAAAGGACTTTTGAGACAGGTGGGCAGTTACGTTTCGCTGCCCGACACTGGGGCAAGGTTCTGACATCTTTTCGGGCAAGTTTACACATCAACGACAAAGTCCGAGAGGAATCTTTTTTTCTTTGTTTTCGTGAAAACGTTCACGCACAGACGACACAATTATATACCCAGAATGAACTCGTGCGCATGTCATCGGTTTTAAAATGTTTTCTTGATTGCAGTGTCCAAAAAACTTGCAGTTTGAGGCCACTTTCAAATGTTTGCATTTTCATGGTCCAAAATAACTTCTGATGTCTCATTTAGAGAGGAATTTTGCAAAAAAAACCACTTGAATACGTTGTCATTTTTGTTAAAACTGTCAGTGTGACCTGACAGTAGTACATTAGAAAAATGACCTGTGTGTGTGTGTGTGGGGGGGGGGTTGGGGGGATAAATCAGTCCTCTCTGTCCCATCTTTTACCTTTAATTCGATTTTTAAGAAACCACATCACAGACAGAAAGTGTGGCTACTGAGGTGGCAATATCCTCATGCGTGCTTAAAGCAGGCGCATCCCGCAGCCTCGCACTGTTAGGCTATTACGTGTCACGTGCGACTTCAACAGCTTTGCGGAAACTATAGCGGATTATTCACCTGCGGTGAGCAACGAAAGTTCAAAAGAAAAAAATGGACAGAGCCCAAGAAAAAAACAAGGGTAAACATAGGCGCAGCCTTTCAGCGGCGCAGGGGCTACAGGCAGCTGAGAGGATTCCGAAACGACGCAGAATTAGCGACATTTCTGCTCGACGGGTACGTTTTTCACTTCTTTTTGATTCTTAACTGATTGTACATTGCCCAAAACGAAAACTTCACACCGATAACATTTTGTGTCTCAGTAACACTCCGTTATGAATAAGGCTACCTCGCGGCCGTGGCTAACGTCGGCTCGCTTGAAGTGCACATTTCGTACAGAGGGGCGCGGCTTTGCTCCGAGCGAGCGGGGGGAGGGATTAGTAAAGATGACGTTGAAATCTTGCTAGCGGTTTTAAACCTGTAAACTCCCCTTTAAGCAAGATGATCAGAGGGCAGTAAAGTACAATAAATATTGCAGTAACAACGTAGCCCTAATGTAGCACTAACATTCTTTCGCATGCATTTCCGAAAGAAATGATCCACTTAGATGACAAAATGTAGAGCACCGTCGAGGCAATCTATAGCACAGTGTTTCAGCAACCTGGGAAATGTCCGAGTTTAAAACATTCCAGGCACCGCGCTGTTCTCAAATCATTCCCAGACTTGCCGTCAGTGGCCGCGGCGGGCACGACAGACACGTTCCCAACATCCCAGCGCGCCCCTGTGATGAAACCGCAGAGTGGAAGCATCACTCGGGCGAGCTCGACCATCTGTTAGCTCGCACGGTCCCCGGACCTTGTTTGGACGCGTTTCAGCAAGATTGTCACGACATCCGTGTCGTCACTGGACCAACGCGCACGAAAAGGACACGTTGCAGCCTTTTTCGTCGCGGAGGAAACACGCCTGGAGAGTATGATTCACTGCCTGTCAGCTCTGCCCTGCAAAAATAAGATGCAGGGACACGATAAGGCATATTTCATGGCCGGCATCTATCGACGTAACTGGCGGAAGTGAATAATACAAATGTCGATCATCCCTCCGAGTGCATGTTTCTCACTGATGTGACGTGATGCTTCTTCGCCTTGTTCAAGCCGAATGGAAAATGCCCACGAACAGAGACACTCAATGAACAATTGCCAGGAGTGACATTTGATCTGAAGTGATGCAATGAGTCACGTAATCCTCCTTTCGGTTTCCACCAAGGGCGAAAGTGGCTCGGGCGGCAATTTCAGGCCGACTGCCGATGCCGAGAGTCCAGAGGTGCCTCGCCCCCGCCCGCCCGGCACAAATATGGCTGAACGAGAAGCGCTGTGCCGGGCGGACCTGCAGTGCTGCAAATCAGCCGGATTCCGAGGCGGCGCCGGGTGTTTCGCCCCCCTACCCCTTCGGAGATCGTCAGCCCAGTCCAGGTCTTTGTCCGCCGCATCGTAAGAGGCCCTCAGGTGTGGGACAGGGTAAACACTGGAAATTCCAGGAATGGGGAAGGATGTACAGGGGTTGTGATAACACTCCATCTGGGAGGAAACAGACAAATATTGACATTTTTAAAGGGGGGTGCAAGGGGAGGGGTTCAGAACGCCCATAAATAAAGCTAATGAAATGGCGTTTGAGTCTGCAGAGAGGCGGGATGGCTGGTTGAGTCTTACCCACTCTGATTTATCCTCTGCGTCCAATGGGAGCACAGCGGCTACATCCATTACCTCACTTCATCAATAACGTCCCACGGACAGGGCCAAAGGCCTGCTTTCTACACCGACACCCACCCAAGAGACCTGCTCAGAAGAATCTCAAGACGGGGGGGAGGGGATTCGCTGTAATGTAGTCTCACGTGGAAAGTGCAGAGGGAAAATGTCTCAGCTGGGGGATGGGTTACTTTATAGGAGGTGTGCAGCTCAACACCCGCACCAGAACACTTGAAGAACATGCACGCATCCATATCTCGCAAGCTTTTGGTCCGTCATCATTTTTTGTCCGTCATCGTTGCGAAGATGACTTTGGAAATGTAGTTGCTTCCAATTACAAGTTACCCTGGTGAAAAGGTCAAAGTCGTGTCATGACTTCAATGACTTTCGCAAAGTAATATAACTCATGACATTTTGATGACTTTGTTCATTTTAAATGAATGCATCAACAGGACCCTTGGATGGTTCCACAAGGAAAGCGCATTAAAACCGCTGATCATTATTTTGGAATTAACCATGGTTGTTCTTTACACAAAGAATAAACCGATAACTAAACATAATGAAACTTAAATACATCATAAAAAGCGTTTGTACAGCATGTGGAAAACATGACAGCATGTTGACCTAATGACAGATGTGCACAGTTGAGACAATATTGACGAACTTGATCAGTGAAGGTTCTGTACAATAGTGTAAAGTTATAAAGATGAAACTATTCAAAAGTCAATTTTCTCTTCAATGTTCAAAAGTTCAACTATGAATTGAAGCAACTCAAACTCTCTGACAAACTGATAGATTGCACCACAAGGTGGCGCTTGGAGGTGATATTTGGAAAAATGTGTCATGTTTGAGACTATTTTTCGAATGTAACTAAAACTCTCGTCATGGAAGTTTCCAAAAGCACAATTGAATGAATTTAATGACACATTTTATCCCAGTCATGGAATGAATTACAATTCAATACATTTTGTAATAAAATTACCGAATCCAATTACATGTTATTAGTTACTCCCAAACACTGTCTATGAATAAAGCTACATTCTTCAAGTTTGATGTCAGCAGAGTTGTGCAATGGCGAGAACATGAGACACATGACACAGATAATGCGCGCCTAAAGTTTCTTGCAACTGAATTGAGGTGAAACGTCACCAGAGCTTTATGGTGTGTGGTTAACAGCGCAGAGATAAGAATAGAGTGCAACAGCAGATTGAAGTAATCTCTGTCACACACCTCCGCCTGTATATGTGTGTGAGCGTTCATCTCCTTTCTCGCAGGGAGATCGCAAGGAAGTGTCCGTGTTTATGTCAAGAGTGATTTTCAGCTGCACAGCTAAAAGGAGCGATTGAGCTCACGGCTCAATCGCCTCCAAAAAACGCAATGCTCAGCTATCAACAGATTACACGTACGGCGTTGATCATGTCGAGGATATCACCGAGCGTGTCAAGTTGAGAACGCCGATTTGTCCGTCAAGATATGCTTCGATATCGGCTCCAGGTGTCTCAAATAAGTAAAGCATTATGTTTAATACGCACCGGCAAAATTGACCCCCAAATCAGGAATTCCCTTCTACCTATGTATAATGTGCATCAGCGATTTGCTCAAAACATGATGTATTGTCTGTATTTTATGTTTTTCAAAGAAATGTTCTTCTCTGTGAGCATGCGCTGACGTACCTGTCGCTTCCTTACCATGGATTTCCACTCAACTTCTCATACTATATAAGAGATTATAATATATATATATATATATATATATATATACATTTGGAGTTGAGTTGAAGTCCTCATCAGTGGAAGGTTCTGCAGACAGATAACGTGTTCGAGCTCAGTGCGGAACAAAGCACACGCAGGCTTTAGTTCAAAACTGGACTTATACAATTGAACAAAACTGTTCACAAGCTGTTTGATGGCCACGTCTCCAGACGCTGGGACGCCTCTCTCTTATACAATTGTCGTTTCGAAACAATCAAGTCAATCTGCCGTTCCTGACTCAACAGACACGCAAATCTAAGTGCGCTCTCATTCCAAATGAAAATAAATAATACCAGGAGGAACGATTCAGCTTTCACCTCTGGAGGTCTGGACAAAGCTACAAGAAAATCTATTTGATGTGGCATACAAAGCAGTAGCAAAATTCTGATCAGAACCTTATTAAGCTGTATTTTTTTAGTCAAAGTCTAATTGGAAGTTCTGAACTGAAATTTCTCCATTCTTAGAATACATTATTGAAAGCATACAGAGTACTTCAGACCCTAATCTCAACTTTAAGTCGTAAAGGGCTCCCCCCCCCCCCCCCCCTCCTAGCAATGTTTTGGTAGTATTGTCCCATAATACTACAATAGTACAGCAGGTTTTGCAGTTAACAAGAGAATTCCGAATGTGCCCGAGAGCAGACGACTGCGCAAAAATGTCTGCCTGTAGCCTTGCGCTTCCTTGCACAAACATCTACCACAACTGCTGTGTGATGATGTTTTTGTCAACGGCACAACCTTGAGAGAGATCTGCACTCTTGTCCGTCTTATTATATTCAACGTGAATCAATTGCGGAGGGAATGTATGTCACTTGGACATAATATGCCTGTCAATACATTCTCAGTCCCTTTGGTGTAAATTGTAAACATAATTATAAAAGAGATACGCGAGAAGCAACACTGACTGTGTAAACGCTAACAGTTCACAGTATATTATAAATAAATATATATACATACACATACACACACGCACACTCTGTATATAGATGTGCGTGTGTGTGACCGCAATGCAGGACTACCCAATACAGAGGAGATGGAGAGTTCTTTTCGTACAAGTTCGATGCAGTACAGAGATCCATTTGCCATGTAGTTTCCTTTTCACTGTCATCCAAAAGACACACAAAGGAATGTGCTGGCTGCCTTATACGAGGGAGATATCTCATTGGGTTGCTTCTGCCCGTCTTAAGGTCAAAAGGCGCGCAGCCCTAGCCGGCCGGGAGGGAGGGAAAGTCCATCAAAGAAGCAGTCAAGCAGCGTCTGTGCCCTGGAAAGTGTTGACGCAGGAATACTGACTCGCTCCTTTGAGAATGAACGCGACCCTGCAAGGATACACGCAGCATTCCCATTCTCAGCATTCTTCTTACCGCTTGGAAAGCACAAAGGTGTGTTCAGAAAATGATCGGTGACAGCTCATTATTCTGACGGGTGATTCGATTAAAACAGATTCACGTGTTGGACACCCTACAGCTTAGGTGAGTGCAATAAATAGCTCATTTTTAGGGTAACACGCAAGACCGTCTGGCCCTTTGGCAACACGCATCAAATGGATTCTATTGTGACTGGACTCCATTGTGAGGCAGTTAAGGATAGAGCTCCGTGGAAGGAGACTAACAGGGGAAGAATTTCACTCGAGACTGCCAAGCGAGTGAGTCACATCCGATCTGAGAAATTCTGGTCAGATGTGGGAGAGTGGGAGTAGTGCGGGCTGTACAAATACGATCCGGAGGCACTGTGATCCAGCCTGAAAGCATTTTCTTGTGAACGCCAAGAAATGGAATCCAGCCACCTTGGAAGCGCCTCAAGGCTTTTCACATTGACGACGTGATGGGTTCGTAACATGGCTCTTGTGCGCTTTTGCCAGTGGGGGCAGTACAGAGATTATGAGTGTCGCGTACAATGGTTTGTACACAATGAAAAGCTGAATTCTTTTTTTCCCCCTTCAGCTTGTCCCGTTAGGGGTCGCCACAGCATGCCATCCTTTTCCATCTCCTGCATCCTCCTCTCGAACACCAACTGCCCTCATGTCTTCCCTCACGACATCCATCAACCTTCTCTTTGGTCTTCCTCTCGCTCTCTTGCCTGGCAGCTCCATCCTCATCATTCTTCTACCAATATACTCAGGATTTCTCCTCTGGACGTGTCCAAACCATCCAAGGCTGCTCTCTCTTAACTTCTCCAAAACATCGAACCTCGGCCGTCCCTCTGATGAGCTCATTTCTAATTTCTAATCGTAGCAGAGACTCTTCTGTCACATAACGCACCTGAGACCTTCCTCCACCCGTTCCAACCCGCTTGGACCCGTTTCTTCACTTACTGACCACACTCACCGTTGCTCTGGACGGTTTACCCCAAATATTTGAGGTCCTCCACCCTTGCTATCTCTTCTCCCTGTGGCCTCACTCTTCCCCCACCACCCCTCTCATTCATGCACATATATTCTGTTTTACTTCGGCTAATCTTCATTCCTCTGCTTTCCAGTGCATGCCTCCATCTTTCTAACTGTTCCTCCACCTGCTCCGTGCTTTCACTGCAGATCACAATGTCACCTGCAAACATCACGGTCCACAGGGATTCCAGTCTAACCTCATCTGTCAGCCTATCCATCACCACGGCAAACAGGAAGGGGCTCAGGGCTGATCCCTGATGCAGTCCCAGCTCCACATTAAATTCGTCAGTCACTCCTACAGCACACCTCACCGCTGTTCTGCTGCTCTCGTACATGTCCTGTATTATTCTAACATACTTCACTGCCACTCCGGGCTTCTGCATGCAGTACCACAGTTCCTCTCTGGGTACTCTGTCGTAGGCTTTCTCTAGATCTACCAAGACACAATGTAGCTCCTTCTGACCTTCTCTGCACTTTTCCATCAACATCCATCCATCCATTTTCTGAGCCGCTTCTCCTCACTAGGGTCGCGGGAGCGCTGGAGCCCACCCCAGCCATCATCGGGCAGGAGGCGGGGAACACCCTGAACTGGTTGCCAGCCAATCGCAGGGCACATACAAACAAACAACCATTCGCACTCACATTCACACCTACGGACAATTTAGAGTCACCAATTAATGCATGTTTTTGAGGAGTGCCCGGAGAAAACCCACGCAGGCACGGGGAGAACATGCAAACTCCACACAGGCGGGGCCGGGGATTGAACCCGGGTCCTCAGAACTGTGAGGCTGACGCTCTAACCAGTTGTCCACCGTCCCGCCTTTCCATCAACATCCTCAAAGCAAATAATGCATCTGTGGTACTCTTTCTAGGCATGAAACCATACTGTTGCTCGCAAATACTCACTTCTGTCGAGTCTAGCCTCCACTACTCTTTCCCATAACTTCATTGTGTGGCTCATCAACTTTATTCCTCTCTAGTTCCCACAGCTCTGCACATCACCCTTGTTCGTGAAAATGGGCACCAGCACACTTTTCCACCATTCCTCAGGCATCTTCTCACACGCTAGAATTTTAGTGAACAAGCTGGTCAAAAACTCCACAGCCACCTCTCCAAGATGCTTCCATACCTCCACAGGAATGTCATCGGGACCAACTGCCTTTCCATTTTTCATCCTCTTTAATGCATTTCTAGCTCCCAACTTACTAATAAGGGGGGAGTTGGCACTTCCTGGTCCACCACACTTACCTCTTCTACTCTCCCCTCTTATAAGTATTCTTTCTATCTGTCCAGCACGCTACTGGCACCAGTCAACACATTTCCAGTCAACACATTTCCATCTCTATCCTTAATCACCCTAACCTGCTGCTCGTCCTTCCCATCTCTATCACTCAGTCTGACCAACCTGTACAGATCTTTTTCTCCTTCTTTAGTGTCCAACCTGGCATACATGTCATCATATGCCTCTTGTTTGGCCTTTGCCACCTCTACCTTCGCCCTGTGTCACATCTCAATGCTCCTCAGTCCTCTCAGTGTTCCATTTCTTTACACTTCTTTTCATTGTTACTTTGTAACAATGAAAAGCTGACACTACATTGGATATGTTGACATGACAATGACAACTCACTGCATCGCTTTATAAGAGGGTGGCTATTTTGCAGTGGGGGCAATGAGGACAGTGCCCCACTGGATTCAGAAGATGCAAAGCAGCAAAGCCAAAAGACGTTTTTTTTTTTCCCTTGCTGGTCGATTCCTTCTCGATAGGCCTTAGTAGTTTCTTTGCACTTCCCACGGGTTTTTTTTGAAAACCATCAAAGGTTTACATTTGTATTCCTCTAAAACACAAATATTACTGCAATGATCATAACAAAACTGTCCATTGAGCAATTGTCTGTCCAGTAATTTGACGGTATTTATTGTCATATGTTTGATTCATAGCATTAGAAATTGGATTTCGCCTACTAAAAATTGAAGTCCAAACATTCGAGTCAAGTCAGAAACACAGTAACTCTCTTAACGGCAACGCAGGTTGAGAAATAACAAGTAACAATAAATCAACTAAGCATGGGAATGCGTGTTAGTTTCTTTTTCTTCGCTTAGTTATATGCTAAAATTGGACGGCTCGTTTCATCTCATCTGAGGTCAGAGGCAAGTGGACGGTGCTTGGGACGTGTTTTTAATGGTGTTTTCCCCAACTATTGTTGGTTTCGATCATTTTGACGTGACAGTGGTGGCCTTTAAGTCCTGCAAGTGACGGCCAAGGCACCAAATCCAAGGCCCGCCGCTCTTATTGACCTGATTTCAGCCCATTTTTATTCATTTTGATATTTTTTCCATCAGTGTGCAGCCTCCCCTTTTAATCCTCTCTCTCTGGTCGGTCTACAGCGCAGTCGCCATCTCTGTTTGGGTCTGCCCGCATCCTGGGAACGGTCTGTGCTCAGCCAGGTGACACTAATGCGCCCATTCTGCTGTGTTTCCTTCCAGGGGTCGGGCCAGCTGAGTGATTAACACACAGGATGTGACCTTTAATCCACTCGCTGCTCCTCGGCACATTCGTCTCCGCCCTGCCGGTGCTCAGCTGCGATAATGGTATGCTAATGAATGATGTGGGTTTGACATGTTGTCAGACGGCGCTCGGAAATTGGCAAGTGACTTTGTTTGTTTGGCTATAATCGTCAAATACGACAACGGAGACCCCTGACTGTTGAACGGCTGAAGCTGTACATCGAGCGAGAATAGGAAAGAATTCCACCTCCAAAGCTTCAACAATGAGTGTCCTCAGGTCCCAAACGTTGATTGAATGTTGTTCAAAGAAAAGGTGATGTAACGCATCATGTAACATATCTTGTCTTTGTAGTGTATTCAATGAAATATGATTTGCAAATCATTGTATTCTGTTTTTATTTATGTTTAACACAACGCCCCAACTTCACTGGAATTGGGGTTGCCGCATTATTATGTCTCTTCAGCAAAGTGAAGCCATTCACAAGGACGGCTTGAGGGGTCGGCGACTATGTAGCAGAGGAGCTAACGGCGTCACCTCTCAGCTACAAAAGTGTGAGTCCGCCCTCACGTGTCGTCTTTGCTTCGAGGCAACAGTAACACTTCCAGAGTTGAATGTACTGTATATTCCTCACCAAAGCCTTGGCAATGTTTCTTGTAAGCCTGCAGGAGATTTTTGTAAGTGTGAGTGAAACAAACAGATCCCTCTCGGGGTTGCTGAATCAGCTGAAAAACACAAATCAATAACTTGAATAATAAAGTGCCACATTGTGCACCATTTGCTGTTTTTGGCCGTTTTTCTTTCCAAGCTTCACTGGCTGTTGGCCTTTGTCAGTGATTGTCCGTTTATTCCTGCATGACTGCAACAGTTCCGTTGCTGAAATTTCACATTATTTCCAATGCTTATTGGCAAAGACGCCTTACTTGATGAGTTGCACAAGACGTAAAAAGGTTTTGGGCAGCAATGCGCTTCGTCTGTGAGTCGTGATATTTAATTCACGCAGACAGTCGAAAGTGAAAGGTTGACATTGTTTAAAATATATTATGGCCCCGATCAATTAGTTTCACCTTGAAGAAATAGACAACGGACGGTCTAAAATCTTGCAGTCAACGGAACTGGATTTCTCCTGAATTAGTAGACGAACACGAAATACTCACGTAAATATTTGATTTACATCAGCTGGAAACAATCAGGACTCAAAAATGCTCTGCATGTACAACCCCAATTCCAATGAAGTTGGGATGTTGTGTTAAACAAATAAAAACAGAATACAGTGATTTGCAAATCATGTTTAACCTATATTAAATTGAATACACTACAAAGACAAGATATTTCACGTTCAAACTGATAAACCTGATTGTTTTTAGCAAATAATCATGAACTTTGAATTTTCTGGCTGCAACGCGTTCCAAAAAAGCTGGGACAGGGTCGTGTTTACCACTGTGCTACATCACCTTTTCTTTGAACAACATTCAACAAACGTTTGGTAACTGAGGACACTAATTGTTGAAGCTTTGGAGGTGAAATCCTTTCTCATTCTCGCTCGATGTACAGCTTCAGCCGTTCAACAGTCCGGGGTCGCCGTTGTCGTATTTTACGCTACCACGCATTTTCAATGGTAGACAGGTCTGGACTGCAGGCAGGCCAGTCTAGTACCCGCACTCTTTTACTAAGAAGCCACGCTGTTGTAACACGTGCAGAATGTGGTTTGGCATTGTCTTAATGAAATAAGTGTAAAAAAGACATTGCTTGGATGGCGGCATATGTTTCTCCAAAACCTGTCTGTACCTTTCAGCAGTACCTTTCGAACTGCTCAAAGTGCTAGAGGACTGCATCTTTTGCACAATTGTCAAAAAGAAAAAAAAAAAAGTACCGGCATTACCCGGAGGACACGACATCCACAATTTCCACAAACAATGTGAAATGTGGACTCGTCGGACCACAGAACACTGTTCCACTTTGCATCTGTCCATCTTAGATGAGCTCGGGCCCAGAGAAGCCGGCGGCGTTTCTGGGTGTTGTTGACAAATGGCTTTTGCTTTGCATAGTAGAGTTTCAAGTTGCACTTTCGGATGTAGCGCCCAACAGTATTGACTGAAATTGGTTTTCTGAAGTGCCTCGCCCCAACCTCGCCCCATCTTCGCTTGTGAACGACTGAGCAATTGAGGGAAGCTCCTCTTCTACCCAATCACGGCACCCACCTGTTCCCAATGAGCCTGTTCACCTGTGCGATGTTCCGAACACGTGTTGGATGAGCATTGCTCAACTTTTTTGCCACCCGTCCCACCTTTTTTGGAACGTGTTGCAGCCATAAAATTCTAAGTTCATGATTATTTGCTAAGAACAATAAAGTTGATCAGTTTGGACATTAAATATCTTGTCTTTGTCGTGTATTCAATTAAATATAGGTTGAACATGATTTGAAAATCATTGTATTCTGTTTTTATTTGTTTAACACAACGTCCCAACTTCATTGGAATTGGGGTTGTTGGATTTGTATTGAGGGGAGGATATTTCATTCCTTGCCGCACATTAGTCAAGATCCGAGTCTACAGGATAGAACAAATGCGACGTTACAGAGAAAACCGTCACACTGATATATATTTGCCTTTTCCACAAGTCACTGGTTGTATCGGTTTATTCAGATCATCACAACAAATAATTGTCTCTGCATTTCTCAGGCCACAATTGCTGCCAAATACTGAGAATACATATAATCTAGTCAACCTTTTACCACTGCATAAATCTATGTTCATATTTCCAACGGGTCAAGCGCAGTGGCTACGTTGGCGAAAAAAAATGGATTTGATCGTAATCAACTACGGCATGAGAAGGTAACGCAAGAATGTGCGACCTCTAAATGTCCCCTGTGATAATATAAGGATAGAAATAATGCATCGCAGAGGCGTATAATCAAGAAAGAGAGGCCATAATGTGTATTATTTTTTGTCAGGGTGGTTTTAATTATGTGCTGTGAAAGAAAGATTATAAAAGGGAAATAGTTACACGATGACAAATTCTAAACCAGTAAAGTTGAATGAGTTCTTCTTCCATCCTCTTGTGCACTCCACCCCGGTCCTGAGACCCCATTGCCTCATGACTCTGTGTGTGTGTGTGTGTGTCTATTCCAGCCTTGGTGGGAGCTGGGAAAATAGCACCCCCCCCCCCCCCCCCCGGTTATCCAACAAAGCTCTAAAAATGTGAGTGTGAGGTTTCGGGGGGACGTTCCCCCCGAGAGGCAAATCGAATTAACCGGAGTCACTGAAACTACGGCAAGAGCCCATTTTTCCTCCTATTCAACTTGTACTGCTGCACGGCCTCGCAGTTGTAACCGCAGCAATACGCCTCATCGGCAGCGGTATTTTTATACTTTATACGAGCGGCCGCTTGTCACGAGGCAGAGTTCGTAGCGCTCGATCGGAACGGTCCAGAAGGCCCGTAAAAAAGTTGGCAGACGCGAGCGAGTCAAGCCCACTAAAACGAGGCACGGGGTTCCGTGTCCCTGGACAGCAAAGGACGAGTACAGGAACTGAGACTCGCAACATTACTACACTCGAAGGGCATTACTTGAAAGAACTTTTTTTCAGGATTTCAAATTACCGACGCGTTGTGTCTCGTTGTTACACATGAATTCATCCCTTTTCTACTGCTTAGCGCAGTCACTCTCAAAGTGAGGTACAAGGGTTCTCTCTTGTGGTACCCAAGAGAATCAATGCCCAAGTACAGTTCAGTAGTAGATAACTTTTTAGTACAATACATTCAGTCCGCTTTTGCTGCTGTTGTTGTGTATTTTCCTATATTTAAACGCAGCGTTAATGTTCAGACTGTGCGCAATGTTTCAGTGGCTTACAATGACAAATGTACTTTTCAGGAATAATCCCTTTTCCTTGTTTTTGGATGAACGCTGAGGCCTACTGTGCTACTGCATGTTCAAGGTGGTCATGACGGTGGCACTTGGAAGGCTAATTAGAACGTTTTAAACAGTGTTTCGGTGGCACTTGGTGTCACACACGCACACAAAAGAGCTGAGGTTCGAATCCGAAACCTTGGACTGTGAGGCAGAATGGCAAACCACACGGCCACCGACCGCCAACCCTTGCAAAGATCGCTTTGGAAATTCACTTGCTTACAATTGCAAGTTACCCTGTTGAAATGTCAACGTAGTCGTGTAACTATTGCAATGACTTTGTCAACGTAATGTCATCAATTACATTGAATGACATTCTGTTGACTTCTTTATTTTGAATGAAGGCATCTGCAGGACTCTTGGACGTTTCCTTGAAAAAAGTGGAATAAAACCACAGACCATTATTTGGTCATGAAACAAATATTTGTTCTTTACACAAATAAACAAAACATGAAATGTCAATGCATACATTTTTGGTTGCATTATACACAATTTCGACAGTATCACTTCATATGACAACCCAGATAAGTGAATGCGCCATAAAAAAAAATGTTTTTTTAAATCCAAAATTCTAAAAATGAAACTGTTCAAAAGTCAATGTTCAAGAGAGTAAGTATGAGTCAAACCTTTTCAAAATCTCAAACAAATATATTGCACCACAAGGTGGCGCTTCGATGTCGTATTTGGAAAACTATGTCATGTTCGAGACTAGGGCAGAATGGCACACGACCAGAGAGCCGAACACAAGCGTCGGCTTCAGGAGGAGGAAGTGATGTGGAAGGAGCATTTATTCGGAATCGAAATGGAAGCCGTTTGAATTGGAATGTTTGTTGTCTCTGAGGTGAAAATGCAAAATGTCTCGAAACTCTCCACTTGTAGCTTCCATGGGAAAGAAAACATTTGTGAAAATGCTTTTTGTGGCCAAAATAACAGTAGCAGACTGCAGAGTTGTTATTGTTTGTTCTGCTCAAGATAAGGAGTCGGATGACGCTTCTCCAGCAAAGTGAACATTGCTTCGGCATCTGGCAGAGTGACTTGGATCGCATATGGCAAATGCCAAACTATTTATGTCAATAAAGAGCTGCTCTTGCACAAACGAAGAGATTCATCCGCGCGGGTCTTTCCAAAATCATCCCCAACTCGCAACTAGTCGCGTGGCATACATATTTAGCTTTCAGTTGTTTTCCTCGGTACTGTAGGTGTTTTAATCTGTGTCACAAACAATTACACGGTTGCTGTGGAAACATATTTGAAAATGCTATGAATAAGCAATGAATAAAGCAAGCGCACACACACGAACAGCCCGATCATTAGCTGTTCTTCAGGCACTTATGTCACACATTTATTCTGGTCAGACTACTTCAGGCTGGAATCCACCGGGACGTCTCATGTTGCCTATCGACACTTTCGTGTGGGGGGGGGGGGGGGGGGTTGAGCCTCAAGCAGGTTCGAGGACGGCACGCGCACTCCACTTTGGTTTCCGAGCCCTGCGGCCGGTAAACGATCGCGTGAGAGAGGCCTGCGGGTGCCTCGCAACGGCCACGGGTGACGCAGAATGTCGTGGAGCGTAGCGGCGTAGCGTGCACGCTAACGCAGTTGTGGAGAGCACAACGCAGCACTTTGTATTGATCCCGCCGCAGCGCACGCTGGCGTTTACATGCCGTTTTGTGCGTTTGCCGTGACGAGCGCTGCGATGAATGCTTGCGGCGCAAACGATTGAACGAGACTGCCACGATAAGCCGGATGCCAGCTCCGCAACACTACTCTCGTGCTTTGAATTGAAGAAGAATATCATTGCATGTAAGAATGGATGACAAGCTCATTTTTAATCACGGTTTCCCTTCGAGGGGTGTTATGACTGTGAAACCATATAAATGTATAAACTATACATACAAACTATCGACGTTATTAAAAGTGGAGACCATTTTCAATTTTGGAACAAATTTTCACAGGAAACATGAAGTCGACGCACTTGACAAAATTATGCGGAGGGCCGCATCTGGCCCCCGGGCCTCAGGTTTAACCCCGGTGATGGATGCTAACGAGAGGTGGTGAAGTTGCTCACACGCTATAATTGAGAAGAAGTACTGATCCTCTGGTAAAAATAGAAGGACTGATTCAACTCCTTGACTTAGGTTCAAGCAATTGGAAAAAAGGGCTGACTATGAAATGCACTTAAGTACAAAAGCAAAAAATGACTTCAAATAAGGTCATGGAGAAGGAACAACTCTCTTCTGGGAATCTGTTGCATTGCATTGCACTGTTGTTGTTGTTAATGCTCTCGTCCACGTTCCTCCGTGTCGCTGCCGTGCCTGCTTATTCCCCAAAAACCTCAACGGATCGATCAATCGCGATCTGAAATGCGTCTGGTTACATTTGGGTTTTTTTTACGCTATGTTGTCACCTGTGGGAGTTGAGAAAAGTAACAAGCCTATTGTTGACAATGTGATGAGTAGATATATCCACTTTTCAAATGTAGGGAGTCAAACTAAAAAAAGTTAGCAGAAAGATTCATACTCAAGTCAAGTGCAGATACCTGAAAAACATTACTTCCGATTACTGACGCTAATATGCAGATGATAATACTTTGTTTGGAATGTCGTTTCCATTTTGGTGCATAGCTGTCTTGTATGCTTTGCAGTACTGTGTCATGAAATTGAAGTTCACAACTGGAGAATGTGAAGTAAACATGCTTGACATCTGGACAACAAACAATTAAATAGATGTGACATGATCTCATTGACTAACAATAATGCCCAATTTCATGTAGGGACAGTCGGTAATCCAGGCCTGTGTGCATTCTGGCCTAAAATCTTACGGCTGCACAGGACCAATTGACATGACGCGCCAAAGAGCCAGAAATCTAGACTCATAAAAAAGTAACATTCTTAATGGGGCAGCAGTAAAATCTGCACCTTCCTAACCCGAAGCCATTTCACTTCGACTGCCTGCCTTTCATGTAACGCCAAGCAGGGAGACTACGAGATCGTTTGTCGGCATGTCGGACCCCTCAGTCCGGGGGGGAGGGATGTTGTGATTAGCTTTCATCTGAATAACGACGCTTAAGAGTAGCGCACATAATAAATGTTGCATTTCAGGAGGGTTTGTGTGTGTGTGCGTACTCCAATTCAGGGGAGGTGTCGCAAACTCTCATACCTCGTGATACTTGCACGGGGGTACATACGTTCACGTGGGGGGAGGGTGGCGTACGCAAGCAAAGGCGCAGGAGCCGTGCGCCGCCTCAAATTGAATTCCGCTTTTTCGGCGAGGCGAGCGAGCTCCTCTTCAGATCCACGTTTCCCACCAGGGTCGGCCCCGTTCCGGGCGTTGCCCAGAATCCTGTGAAAGGCACCAGGCACGCCGACATAGAACAAACACGTAAACTACACTGAGGTATCCGACAGGGATGTTGATGTAGAGCAGGGACCACCAGGCGTTTTGAAACTCGGAGCTACAGTACTTCTCGGGTACTGATTAATCCAATGCTAACAGTTACCAGTGTGTAAAAAAAAAAATGCAAAAAATTGCTCAAATTACCTTTAATTTGACAAACCCCAATCCAAATCAAGTTGGGACATTGTGTAAAATGTAAATAAAAACAATATCATGATTTGCAAATTCTTTTCCACCGATGTTCAATTGAATACACTCCAAAGACAGGAGATTTCAGGTTCAAACTGATTTTGGTTTTTTTTGGGCAAATATTCTCTCATCTTGAATTTGATGCCTGCAACACCCCCCCCCCCCCCAAAAAAAAAAAAAAAAAGCTGGGACAGGGGCAGCAAAAGACAAGAATGCTGAAAAAAAAACACCTTTTTGGAACATTCCACAGGTGAACATTTTCACTGGAAACAGGTGAGTGACATGATCGGTAAAAAGGAGCGCCCCCGAAAGGCTCAGTTGTTCACAAGTAAGCGTGGGGCCAGTGTCACCATGTTGTCAACAATCGTGTGAGCAAATAGTCCAGTTCAACAACGTTTCTCAACGTACAACTGCAAGAAGTTGAGAGATTCCATCATCGACGCTGCTTAATATCAAAAGATTCAGAGAATCTGGAGAAATCGCTGCATGGAAGCGGCGAGGCCGAAAACCAACATTGAATGCTCGTGACCTTCGACCCCTCAGGCGCCACTGCATTAAGCAAGTTTTGGCGCAAAATATGCTGCCATCCAAGCAACGTCTTTTTCAGGGACACAATGCCAAGGCACATTTTTTTTGCTCGTTCAGCCACAGTTATACCGTAAATTAGAAATATAGAAATATAGTATTGTTGTAAAATGAAACGTGTTTACTTTATACCAGACTGCATTTGTATGGCTTGGCAGCGGCTGAGACTCGTTGCTTAAAACCGTTCAGCTGAGTCGAGTGGGTTAGCAACCACAACGTGGGCAGGTATTTTTTTTCTTTGACTTTTTTCCCCAAACGGGCAGGTATTTGAATTATTGAACACAACTCTCACAACAACAGTGATTTCAAATCCACCTGGTTTGCAAGCCTTATGCAATTAATCGACCCATTGTGAACTGCTAGGGGGGGAATGCTGATGGGAGGGGACCTTTTATGTAAAACTGGCCTTCATAGACTGAGACATTTTGTGTTTAGTGAACCTTCACATACTGTAAACCATGTCAAACTCAGGCCCGGGGACCAAATTTGGCCCAGGGTGTAATCATATTTGGCCCGCAAGACCATATCAAATGCGTATTAGAGCCGGCCCGCCGGCATATAGCACATGCGCCGCGAATATGACAAATCCCAGAATGCTTTGCTAGCGCGTGGGCCCGTCGGTCTCGCCCGGCGAGCGCCGCTTCCCTTTCCGTTGCAGTCGTTGGCGACGACGCTACCGGTCTCCTCGAGCAAATTCCCAAAATGGCCAAACGAAAGATGGAAAACGCTTGACTTCCGAGACGGGTGGGAGGCAGATTGTCTGTCTGTCTAAAGTCAAGTTTGTCGTGCGCGGCGCAACCGTGGCCGGAACGAAGAATAGAACATCGTTGAATTTGTGTTTTTTTTTTTTAAGGGCCTTGATCAACTCCTAGGCGGGGACTGCAGTTGGTTTATTCCAGATTCGGTGTTTAAGCAAAATGTAAGTTTGTCGTCATCGATCAACTTTAACGCTACATTTCTGCAGAAAAGGGAAACATGCGCATGGCAGTGATTTTTCATGAACTATTGAGTGAATTTGAGTTTGACGCCCCTGCTGTAAACTGCAGTCTAATGGCCCGCACGTTTCCAGAAAATCCTGGCGTGAACGTCGAGAAGGAGAGGATGAAGAGGGAGGAAGAGGACGATGGGGGCGGATCAGGACGAGATCGACGGGTGTGACGATGAGTGCGGGAGGCAGCGGGGGCCTCCAAGTTGGCCAATAAATAACGGCCCCGCCCCTTCAGATGACTGGGGGGGGGGGCTGGAGGACCACGGCGCACAATACACCTCTCGTAAGGGGCCCTCACCCGCCTCCTGGTTCGATTTGTTGCACATTCAAGAGGGCTGAGGAAGATGTGTGGAAAGGCTAGATCCTATCGCTTTTTAATTTCTAGCCTTACCCCTTCGGCACAGATCCCACCCCCCGAAACAACTTTATATTCACTCATGTCATAAGCTGGTGGTTTCAATGTGACCCACTTTGGGCTTGTACTCCACGGCTAGAAGAGGAAAAATACAAATTCATTCAACAACAACAGCTCTGCCGGCCGGAAAGACTCTTTTAAGGATTTTGATGTCTCAAATGTCAGCCGTAACATGCGAGCCGGTATGACTGATACATTTGCCTGAACTCTTCTCTCTGCATTGTGTAATACAACCTTGCAAGGAAATCTACTGCTATTAAGGCTTTTGTTGGTCATGCCACAAATGATGTAACAGGGTTCTTTGTGGCTGGTGCATTAGATTCAAATGTGCTTCTAATATTTTCCATTGCATATAAATGGGATAGCTAATAGTTGTATCCTATTCATGACAGTTAAATAAAACACATCTAGAATAAAAATGAGTCACTCGACTTAGCTGTCAACACTCTGCAGCATGTTAATGGGCGACGCCACGAGGCGGCCAACAAATTAGTCACCGTATTGTCACCTCAAGTATGTCGCCGCACATACGCTACAAAAACAAGAAGCGCAGGCTTGCCGAGATTTGTTTTCATCTGTGCGGTCGCTTAAATTTTAAATTGAGGAAGAAAGAGAGAGAGGGGGAAAAAAAAAAAAAGAAGAAGCAAGCAAGCCACTATCCACCTCTGCGCTACACAAATTGTGCCAAAATGTTCCTAAAAAAATCCTCCACAGTACGGTAGTGTGTATTACAAATACTTTTATCAAATGTTATTCTTACAGCAATGACATTTGACTTTGTCAGTGCTTCTTTCTAAGCTGATGTCCGCTTCGGACGACTTTCCTTGGCTCCAAGTATATAACAGGTGCCAGTCTTTCATGAAAAAGACAAACGTCACTTGAGCGACCGACTGTTGACTTGCGTGTTTACATTTTGCACAGCATTTGTTTTAGCAATTCTAAAAATCAATATGACTACAGTGTCACTCAGAAGCGTGCAGAGCTGCCAAAGTCAAAACAAATGCGTGTTGGTTTGTCCATCCGTTCGTTGGACAACAGACTGATAGCTTTAAAATGAAGACAGTTCAAAAAGAAACAAAAAAAGAAAGTTTGCAATATACTTTATACAATGTATGCACAGCATCACCAACATTCCAATATCAGAACACAAAAAAAGAAAAAAAGATTCATTAACTGTTATTCGTCTGTTTTTGTTTTGATAGAGTGAACGTCACAGCAGTCGGCCTTCAGTCCAACAAGTCCGACGGTGATGAGAACATTTTTTATTTGAGTGCCTAAATGCCGGCTGTCGCCATCAAACAAAACGTGCACTTCAAGGCACGCAAACGGCTTCTCGGCGGAACTTCGTGCGTCTGGCAAAAATCCGAACCTGCAGGTGGTTGCGGCCACGGCCCCTTGTTAACATAGATGATATGATGGTGACTTTGGCGTCTGCCCAAATTCTTAAGTGAAGGCGGCAGCTACAAATGACCACCAGATGCTTTTGGCTGAGATTTACCCGGGTGCCAGAACACTCCGTCAACACAGCGGGCTGCAGTGAGATACTGTGCAAAAGGAACAGTCCTGGATTGCAGGTACAACAGTGCTGAAGGTATTCCACTTACAGGCGCAAACTCTGGCCGTAACTTGCGGATGCGGTCCGCTCAAACGGGACCCTGTACACTTGTTTCATCCGCATGGCATTCCCGCGAAGAACACGATCCGCTGTGGAGAGGCTGATGGTCTGGATGTCCTTGAATGCATCATGGTCAGCCAGGACCCCGTGATGATGTGATGACGACGACGACGACGACGACGACGATCGTCTCACGAACCACGTTCGCCATCTCAGTCTCTGTTCGGCTGCGCCAGTGTGCGGTCTTCCTCCACGGCGCGGTTCTCTTTGGCAGCAACTGAAGCGGCTGAGCTTTGGTCGGACCCTCTGGCCGGCCTCCCTCATGCTCAAACCGTGGTTGCGCACATGGTCTACCGCAGTGGCCCGAATCTCATTAGAGATGACTTTTCTCTTTTCTCCTCCTCCTCTGGTTGTCTCTTCAAAGTTATCCATTTGTTGAGGCTCAAGGTCTTTTTTATGCTGCAGTCCTGATTGCAAACTGCTCAACAGATCTGAATGTTTATTCACTTGACTGTGTGCGTCGTAGGGTGATGCTTTGACATTTTACTTGAGAAGTGTGCAAAAATTGAACCTTGTGTGTTGGGTTTTCACAAAAAGGTCATGTGTAATCGACATCACAGTGTAAAGGAGGAACGTCAGAGTCTAATGCAGAAAAAGAAGCGTGAAGTCGTGCCAAACTGGGACGAGCCATTGGTACGCGAAGCGAAAGAAGATCCAGGGCTACGTTCAAGCAACTACACGGTCTCAAACACGACCATGCAGAGGCGCCATCTCGCAAAGGAGCAGTCATGCAAGAAACATCCGTTTCCCCTCACAGGTGTCGCTGCCATCATGTCAAAGCCAAAAGGTAAGCTGAGCTGCAACGAGTTTTGTTGTTGCGAGAGCGTAGGCTTTTCCAATAAACTGCGCTTATTAGATTGCTCAGTGAAGTTGCTCACGCGGTGGCCCTTTCATGCCGCAACGGTTTTAACGGCGTCACCGTGGAGTTTCGAAGCTTCCGCTGTGGTTTCTTAGCGTTAGAATTGAACTTGATTGAGAATCAGAGCCGAACAGAACAAAGTTTCACATAGCACCTACGCCGCCGCCTTCTCGGTCCATTTTGCAGCATCGTTAATTTTGTTCTAGCAGACTCTGTTCCACGGTCGCCATTGTTGTTGCGTTGTTCCTTGTGACGGAAAGGAAAGGAAAAACGGCCACGAAATGCAGAGGAAACTCCACCCTGTGACGTCCGAGCCAATACCAGCCGAATTGGAGGAGAACTGCAGCACGCTTTCAAAACGGCGCGCGTGGGTTGCGCTCGAGTATAAAGGCAAAGTGCATGCGGGACAGCCGCAGCGACGTCAGCCAGCGCGGTCGGCGTCCACGCGAGTATAACCAAGCCTTTTGAGTGAGGGGATACACAAGAAATGCGCATATTCGTGAGTTATTTGTCGCAGTAAGCGAGTGGCACCACACCCAGCGAAAGAGTCCTGGGGTGCGTGCCAGCGGACAAATGCAAGTGAATTGACACCATTTCGCATGAGTGACAGAAGTGCCCTGTAATTGCTGTGCCCGCACCCCACCCATTCAAACGAGGGGTGCTCCGGCACCCACGGAACACGGGCGAGTCACCATCACACCACCGGTACTCCCGGGGAGGTCACCGCAGTGGATCCCCCCCCCACCCCCGAGATCGGGAAGGTGTGAAGAAAGTCGAGAGAGAAGATCCCCACTCCGTGCACGTGTCCTCTCCTGGCGGCCGGGTTTTGTTCAGCGGCACGGATCGGAAACCGTTCGTCGACGGAGAGGAGGGGTGCGGGTGGGCGGACGCTGTTTGTCGAGGGTGCGGGGAGGCGGCAGCTTCCCTGCTACAAAAAATGCAAAATAATGTGTTTAGCTTTTGACATTCCGGCTTTAAAATGAACAAAAGTGTCTTGGCATCGCCGGTTGGGTTGCGTGTACGCAGTCAAGGGCCAGCAGCTTTGTGTTCAGTAAATGAAAACCGCAGCTGCGAGCGTTGTGGCTGGCAGGGATCACATCTCATCTGTGTCAAAATTGACATGTCATCCATTTGCCGCCTTGTAGTGCTTCCTCTTGCCTGGCAGCGCCCTCCTCTTCATTCGTCTACCAGTATACGGTTGACCTCTGCCAATAGCTAAAATCCACGAAATTGACTTTCATAATTACCATGATTTTTTTAACGAGCGGGGGATTGGGAAAAAATGCCGTAAATAAATGGCCACCAAAAGTCTGCCAACTGGTGAATCCGAATGCCGAATACGTGGGGGTCGACAGTACTCACCACCATCTCTGCTCTCTCTAACTTTGACCCGACCCTCTGACGAGCTCATTTCTAATCCTCTCCGACCTGGTCACTCCTCAACATCTTCATTTGCTCTGCTTCCTGTCGTCTCTTCGGTGCCACCGTCTCGAATCCGTCCATCACGGCCGGCCTCACCACCGTCTTCTAAACTTTGCCCTTCATCCTAGCAGAGACTCTTCTGCCACATAACACCTTCCGCCACCAGTTCCAACCTGCTTGGACACATTTCTCCACACTCACCATTGACGTGGACCGTTGACCCCAAGTCCTCCACCCTCACCATCTCTTCTCCCTGTAGCCTCACTCTTCCCCCTCACCCATTTAGGTATTCATGCATATTCTGTCTGTCTTGGGCTCATCATTCCTATTCTTTCTAGCACACGACTTCACCTTTCTAAATGCTCTCCGACGACTCCTTGTTCTCACTGCAAATCGCAATGTCATCTGCGAACATCACGGTTCGTAAGAGATTCTCGTCTAAGCTCATCGGTCGGCCTGTCCGTCACCGTTGCAAACAGGAAGGGGCTCAGATCCGATCCCTGATGCACTCCCACCTCTACGCTAAACTCCTCTGTCACACCTACAGCACACCTCACGCCGGCCACTTCAGTGACTCAGTGATATGACAAAAAAATGATCATGATTTGTTTTCATATCATTTGATCCCTATTCCTTTGAAAATTAAACTGCCAGTTTTAAACCATTCATCGTGAAAATATTGTTTTATTAAAATGAAATTTCAAAAAAACTGAAAAGATGAACAGAAAAATCTTTTAAATCTTGAAATAACTAACGGCGACCTAGTTTACAGTCTTGACAGCGTTTTTACAGGCATGAAAGATCCACAATGAAAATTAATATACCTTAAAATGTATCCAGAAACACGACAACCTTTAAGTTATGAAGCAACATATGCTGGTAACATTATTGCTACTTGCAAAACGTGCATCATCTTTAACAATATAACAATACTGATTCCATAGTTTTTGCTGACAACAAGACTCCTCACGGTCAATGTTTAACAACGGTAAAACGCCGGGTTACCGGCTGAGCGCATCGTCTCCCGGTGCACTTTGACCTCCGCTCTTGTAGGTTACCTTATGTCCCTGCCTCCTCTGGAAGAAAGCATTACCACAGCCATTTCCATCCTTTGAGCAAACTCTTACACCACCTGTCCCTCTAGTGTCCTGTCCTGATAGCAATATCCGGCCTTTGGACCGGCCTTGCGCTCCATAGTGCTGCATTGGAGTTGAGTTTCACGCAAATAGAAAAGAGAAGAAAGAGGGGAGGGGGGAGTCAAAAGGTTCATGTCACCTTTCTGCCAGATTTTGCATTTGGAGGCAGCAAATGCCCCACTTTGAAAGCATGCCAGCCAAGCTGCCGAGTCTACTGGACACGTTTGAAGAATCAACATTTTTACAAGATGGCTTCACAAGACTCACTTGATTTACACGGGGCTGCTGAAACTTCTTCAAAACTCCAATAAGACACCGCACAGCCGTGCAACTTTCCGCACCTTCGTGCCTTCACGTCAACTATTTTCTCTGTATTTACGCTGCACGTTTGCATTACTCGACCGCCCCTGCTACTGAAATATACTTCCAAATGTTCCCTTAGCGTGGGAAAATAAGAGCGGCCGAGTGCGTGTCGGACAAACCCATCCATTGATCGGCTCTCAATAGAAAACGCGGTAGACGAGCGACTGCTCCAATTCAATGATCATTACGTTTCAGCTATGATGTGGAGTACGTGTATCGATCTACACGGACAGCGTGACCTATCGCACAATGTGTGAGGAAAAGGTGAACAATAGATCCGGTTTCTGCACGGAAATGCACTTGAAAGCGTCTCAATTGCGAGAACGCAGCCGGTGAAATGCATCCCTGCGGTGCCCTCGCTCGCATTCCCGTGGCCTTAAGAAGCAGCTGCTGCTTCACATCCAGCAGTGGCCTCACACATTACTTCGGCACGGTTCGTTTCCACGATGGAAAACACAGATGAAGTTCGGATGTGTATATTTCTCCATTCAAAATGGTTCTGTGCAGTGTGCATTTGTAAAAGGAGAAACACAAAGGACAAAATGTGTCACAGTGCAGATGCTCGAAGCATTTACTTACACCCCCTCAACGCAAACATGACGCAAACTTGATACATTTTTCCCCCCTATCCTCATCTGCAATTATTACTAAAATTAATTACATGCTGCCTCCCTGCAAAGCCTTTTTTTTTTTTTTTTAAAACGGTCACTAATATTGTAATGCAAGGTAATGTTTTTCCAGCTTCGCTTTGTGTGTTTTTTAAGCAGAATTAAATGTAGCCCTTTCCCATTTCAACCCAAACAGCTTTGATTTGAGAGTGGGCAAACGCACATTTTGAAACTGTTGCCAATGCATCCAAACGCACGCCCGTTGCAGACGCAGACACTTTCTCTTGAGCCTTGTTGCCAGCTGAGTGATGAGGGAGTGGCGGACCATTACGACTATGACTATGTTGTCACATATCTGTCGGGCCAATTATAGACTACTCGTCCACTCGCTGTAGTCGTCTCGTCACGCTGCACTATTTGCACATCTGTTGTTGACCAATACCGGCCACTCGTGCCAGTAGCATCTGCTCCGATTGCACACTGATTGAAGAGTATCTGCGACATTTGCACAATCGACATTGTCCCAGATGATCACGCTACTCGTCACTTGAAACTTGCATCCACTCCTTGAAGTCTCGGCGCCCTTTGCACAATGCTCATTGCACCGGACTATTGTTATATTAGTCATTCAGTGCTAGAGGACACTGCATCTTTTTGCACAATTGTCAAATGTATTTATTTATTTCATTTATTTTTTTTTTTTTTAATTGTGCCGTCATTACCAGATAACTAGCAACTCCTTGATGCTCAGTGACTGCTTTTCTCAATGTCTTTATTTCTCAAAAGTGTTCTGTCAAGTGACTGTCTGTGATCGTATTAGACCGACTCCAACTACCGGAGACAAATTCCTTGCGTGTGTTTTTTTGGACATACTTGGCAAAATAAAGATGAGCCTAACAAGCACCAGCAGGCTGCAGTCATGCCACTCGCTCCCAATTCCTACCTGGCTGACCCCCTCCTTCCAAAACCCCCTCATCCTCCATCGTGCATCTGACTTGCTGGTCTCTTCCATCTGTTGCTAAGGCAACAGGCTCCTTGTTTTCCTGTCAACACATGTAATGAAAACCAATCCAGTTTTCAGGGGCCATCGCGTAAGTGGCGATGGGAAAAGCACAGTAACTAAAACACAGCCACCATCTGACTCCCACGATGATAGTTTTCACGCTGCCTTAAAAAAAAAAAAAAAAAATCCTCCTCAGGGTTCAACAGCTCACACAGGGGAAAAGGACTAAAAGGGGACAGTCAAAGACTTCACGTCGTTTAATGAAGAAACCGCTTGGCTTCCATAATCGTTGTAATATTTTCAGCGGTGGAAGCCGGGCCAGATGTCAGAGGCCGAGACAAGTCACAATGACAAACGCAGCGACACGAAATCACAACACAACAACCAGATTGAGGTAGAACAGAACGGGATTGCCTAATTCGTCCGAGTTGCCGGGGACTCTATCGGCCACGCACCAAGTGACTAAGTCGGGATGTTATAAAGGTCTCCTTCCATCACCGTTTTGCTAACCTTTGATGTTCTTTCATCGGGTTTGCATGATCATTTCGGTTGGAAATGTCGATCATCTTTTTTCAAGCTACTCAAGGTGGTCTTTTCCGCCTGGCGTTTGATGCAAACGAACTTCGCCGATTCAATCGCTCAGCTTCCCATATTTAAATATGGAAAACAGCTTGGCTCCGATTGGCTCTCATATCACGGCATCTGCTCGTGTCGAGATAGAAGCATGGGGTTGGAATAAGGACCCCCACAACAGTACTTTAAAAGAAAAACCCTTCACAGGTACTTTATTTACAGACTGCAAACCGAAATTTAGGATATCACCTCTTATAAAATAAAAAACAAAAGTTGTTACTACCTTCTCTTAAAAAAATAAAACGACTTTTAAATGGAAATCAAATGCACAACTATTGTAAGCAAGACTTCCTCAAATACTATACACATCTTTTGGACTTTTTGAACTATTTCCCTTAAGTTTGAAATTATTTGCCTGTATAAATTGTAAATAAAATGAATCATCTTCGGAAATGGATATATTTGCAAACAGCAACTTAAAAACCAGTTTAATACCTTAAAGTGGGTCCCACCAAACAAATACCAATTTAAGCCAAGTGTAGATCATTAGTTATGAACCGGTTAACGAAGCTCGGGTGCGGTGAGGCCTAAAACCTCCAGTGGTTTATGCTCGGTTCATAAAAACTACAAAACCACGCGCATAATGCATTCAGTACTTGGTTAGCATTGCTAACGGGGAACGAGCCGATAGCATATAGCCACTAACACGTAGCAATGAAGAGTTAACTCGGTGCTAATCAGCAGTTCAGACAGCAGCGAAGAATCGGTTTAAATTAAAACAGCAGGGTCCATCCTCCGGAACGCCGTTCCCTTTAAAAACATGAAATCCACCAGCCATAAAACCAACACTACGTCACTGTGAAGCAATGCTAACTTAGCTTCAGCATGCAACACCCAAAGTTAAAGCGATGCTATCGAGGCACATAAACGGGTACGTTAAGCTAACAAACACGCATCCCGTTTGCAATTACAACACTTGGTTACAGAACACGTGCAAGGCACGCACAAACGAGGTAATTATCAGGACCAAGGTGAGTCCAGCTTGCCGATAATCACTCCACGACGCCTTCTCTTTCGTCCTTCATGTTCAGTACCTCTTTGTTGCGCATTAACCTGATTAGGTTCACCTGTGACCTGCCCGCTCCTCTTTGCCCCGCCCCTAACGGAGAGGAGGTACACGATTGGCTGTCATGACAACCAATGAAAATAAAGCAACACAAAATGACTGAGATTGGCCTGAACAACAGCGCTGAGCAGACCGATCCAAATATCGATAGTATCGATACCAAGTCGGTATCTGTATCAGATCAAAAATAGGGTGATGACATCGATAGCGTAGTTTTGGTTTCGCTCTTGTACGCACTGCCGCGGTTTCGTCAAACCGGCTTCTGTCTCACTTCGCTCCTCCTCCCCCCTCTTGTGTTTTGTCACGTGACTTGTTGTGGCGTCACGTGCAAACAAACAAACAAAGCAAGCAAGCCGCCGGCTCGGGTTTGCCCGCCCGCCGGCACATGAATTCATAGAGATACGGAGGAAGAGGAGCGCCATGTGGCCATTATTTTCAGGCCCAAAATGCAATTTGTAAAAAGACAAAGATACAGTGGTAACGCCACAAATTTATAGAAGTACATGAAATTATGCAAAAGAAAACACAGAACGAAAAAGCTCTGGGGGAAACGAAACAAAACAAAACATTTTTTTGGAAGTGTTTTCCTTTTACCAATAAACTTTGCCCTAAATCCGTACTGGTTTGTAACTATTGAATGAGTAAAACAAAAAAAAGGAAACATTACAAAACACTTAAAAGTCATGAAAATTAATTGAGATTTAGCAAATCAATGTTGCATCTTCCTTAATTCTTGAAAAGTATCGGTGATACTGGCCCCGTATTTACTTGGTATCGGATCGATACCAAAATATGCAGTCGTACTGAACAATTCCATGGCACACAAATTACACACGCGCTGTTTCTCAGACCATTTAAAAAAAATAAAAATATTTTTTTAAATTGAACCTTATCACTAAATATTCTTTGTTAAGCATATTTATGCCTTTTAACCAGTTATGAATTTCAAATTGTCTTGATACTTTTGGTTTTATATTTGAACTTTTGTCACGCTAACTGATTTTCTTAGCAAAGTCATATGAACTGAAAGAACATCTGGAAGTGTTATGCAAGGCTTCAGATAATCTTTACATCGATTTTTCCTTCCCAACGCTAACGGGAAGCCCGTTATTCGCCGAATTAGATCCTCAGAGGGAGTCCCGCGCTCACTTGCGTTCATTGTGTTGTGGTTTTAATGTTGTCGTGTTGGGTTTTTCTGTATAGTGAGCGACGAGCATCTATGGAGAGGAAAACGCTTAACATCGATAAATCCCAAATATCGGGGTGATCGGGTCGGACATTTTTGGAAGTTAAAGTGACCGTAGGTAGAGACAGATACACGTTGGCGATTGATATTCAGTGAAATGAAGCTATTTTATGCTTCCGTTAAGCGTTTTACCGATTGACACACTCAGCATCCATGCAAGATGCTCTCAATGGAAATCTCAAATGACTTTTAGTTGCTCGAGTTGAGGCAGTAATTCATATTTTTGTACTGTCCTGTAAAGTTAGCACATCTGCCTCACAGTTCTGAGGTCTCGGGTTCAAATCCGGCCTCAAATGTGTGGAGTTTGCATGTTCTCCCCGTGCCTGCGTGGCTTTTCTCCGGGTATTCTGGTTTCCTCCCACATTCCAAAAACATGCATGGTGGGTAACTGACAACTTTGAAATTGTCCGTAGGTGTGAATGTGAGTGCGAAGTGTTGTTTCTATGTGCCCTACGAGTGGCCCGAAGTCAGCTGAGAAAATGGATGGATGCATGGAGGGTGAGGTCTACTATCAGGTTAAGAGACGGCACAGGTTTTCCCCCCCCCCCATCGTTTCTGTGGGCTTTCCAACACGCATGCACAACCACGCCGAGTGGGAGGTGTGACGGCAGCGACATGCTGATTGGTCCACTATTGGGCATCGCGCCACGACAGCTCGAATCCTCTGATCTCTGCCGGCTGTTCGGCTCGACAGCTTGAATAAATGAGCTCTTCTCCATGTTGGTTTCCATCCAAATCATTAACCGCACACGTCATCTGTTAGATTCCCCCCCCCCCCCACGTTCACAACTTGTCACTGTAATACAGTATTAATAATACAGCAGTGTAAAGCGCACAAGTATGACATCTGTGTGCATTTTACACTGTCTGGCCACGAAAAAATAATAATTAAAAACCCACCTGCATTTAGCTAAATGTTTTTATGGACGATTAAAGCAGTGATTAATATGTAGCGGCACGGTGGGCGACCGGTTAGAGCGTCTGCCTCACAGTTCTGAGGACCGGGGTTCAATCGCCGGCCCCGCCTGTGTGGAGTTTGCATGCTCTCCCCGTGCCTGCGTGGGTTTCCTCCCGCATCCCAAAAAAAATGCATGGTAGTTTCATTGACAACTCTAAATTGCCCGTAGGTGTGAATGTGAGTGTGAATGGTTGTTTGTTTGTTTGTTTGTTTGTGCCCTGCGCTTGGCTGGCAACAGGTTCAGGGCGTACCCCGCCTCCTGCCCGATGATAGCTGGGATAGGCTCCGGCATGAGGAGAAGCGGCACAGAAAATGGATGGTTAATATGTTAAGCTGGCAACTTCAGTTAGTAGTTTAACCCACCTTTTTTACGACCATGCACAAAGAAATATTCTATGATGGTGGAAAAGATGTACATGTCTCTCCAAAGGGTCATATTGTATTAAGGAAGGAAAAACTATGCAGACGGCTGAAACGACTCAAATCTGCTGAAGAACTGTCCGAGGCGTTCTAACCTGAATTGCTGTGAGTCTTCGTGTTTTCCAGGAAGCCATGTGATTGGCAAACAACCAGTAGTGAAAGTTACATTTTCTCCCACGCAATGTCAGAAGAGCTAAAGAAAAATTGTGATAAATAGCTGCATAGACCCAAGACTCCCCCTAAAACAAACAAACAAAAAACAAAACAAATGGGGGGGGGGGGGGGAAAGGAGATAAGCTGTTATGACTTGGGGTTGATTCCATTGGTCAGGTGAAGCACAAACTCTCTACCTCAAAATCCATTTTTATTTTGTACTTTGGGAGTATTTTTCCCAGAGAAAATCATTCAATAATGTCTTCCTGGCTCAAACTGGCCGGTCATAAAACCTTCATTACAAAAGGCCAGGTTATATCACATGATCTTTCACACCCCAAATTGTGTTTGCGTGCACCAAGCGAGATCTAGAGCGCCGTTGCCAAGCCGTACGAGGGTCAGTCACGGACTGCGGTTTGGTCACGATTGTCCAGTTGTCCGGTTTGGCTTTAAGCGGTGAGCTTGGGCTCATTTGCTTGAGACTGCTCCACCCCCTCAAAACGGGCTAATTCCAGCACGCCAAGAAATATGGGGAGTAACGTGTCCTGAAATTTAGTTTTTCACTTTTCAGGTATTTGGACAAAAGCATATACCAGACTGAAGGGTTTCAAATGTTTTTTTTTTGTTTTTTGTCATCCTTATAATAATGCCAAACGAAAAGTCAATTAAAAGTAAGCATTTTGTCTTGCATTTGTAAATTTGGAGTTGCAATGTGACAACGAAATCCGGCACGGCAAACCGAGACTCCCTGTACCGCGCTACCAAATACAACCGCTCCCATTTGGACTATCTTCTGTGCTCCTTCATTTGATTGAAGTTTCCCTCAACTCTATGGAAGTGATTGCCACCCCTGGTGCTAGCAGGTAGCGGCAACTTGCACCAAACCTGTCCGTCTGCCATGGCAGCCAATCTGTCAGCCAATAACAGTCAGCCACACGCCCCTATTTAAGAATTTGTTGATGACGCAATCATTGTCAGGGTGTCGGAGAGCCATCCTGGCAAGACGGAACAACTGTACCCTGTGAATCCCCCCCGCTTTCCGTCCACGACTTCTGCCACATCAAGTTTTCCTGCTCCTCTGACTGTTTGCCCAACTTTTTGTTTCCGACCTCGAGTTCTGCCTTAGCGCGTTTGTTTTCTGGTCCCCGGGGTTGTTGGGTATTGTGCGGGAAAGTGTGACTTTCCGTGTTCTGCTCTGTGTGAATGAAGACAACAATGAAGTGTGAGCTTTCCTGACCTGCTATTTGTGGATTACAGAGCATGACATGACTTTGACCCAAGACAAATTCCCAATCTTCAAGGCCTCCGAGTCTGAATCCTGGCTTTGAAGGGACATGTCACAGTTAATCTTAAAACCATTATTAGTCTTTTCCAACTATTTCGGTTGGTTGGTGTGCTACATTGGGGTCCTACACCATAATCGCCTTGTGCCCTCATTCATGTACACACAGCACCCCATATTGACAGAAAAATTGTTGAAATTTTTGCAGATTTATTAAAAAAGAAAAACCGAAATATCACACAGCCAGAGGTATTCAGACCCTTTGGTGTTGCACTCATATTGAAGTCGGGTGCTGTCCATTTCTTCTAATCATCCTTGAGATGGTTCTACACTTTCATTGGAGTCCAGCTGTGTTTGATTATACTGTTCGGACTTGATTAGGAAAGCAACACACCCGTCTATAGAAGACCTTACAGCTCACAGATGAGAATCGTGAGGTCAAAGGAACTGCCTGAAGGGCTCAGAGACAGAATTGTGGCAAGGCACAGATCTGGCCAAGGTTACGACAAAAAAAAAAGTACAACACTTAAGGTTCCTATGAGCACAGTGGCCTCCATAATCCTGAATTGGTAGACGTTTGGGATGACCAGAACCCTTCCTAGAGGTGGCAGTCCGGCCAAACTGAGCAAGGTGAGAAGAACCCAAAGATCACTGTGGCTGAGCTCCAGAGATGCGGTCGGGAGATGGGAGAAAGTTCTAGAAAGTCAACCATCACTTCGCCTCTCCTCAGTGCAAGACACATTAAAGCCCGCATGGAGTTTGCTAAAAAAAAAAAAAAAAAAAAAAACACCTGAAGGACTCCAAAATGGAGAGAAATAAGATTCTCTGGTCTGGTGAGACCAAGAGAGAACTTTTTGGCCTTAATTCTAAGTGGTATGTGTGGAGAAAAGCAGGCACTGCTCATCACCTGTCCAATACAGTCCCAACAGTGAAGCACGGTGGTGGCAGCATTATGCTGTGGGGTGTTTTTCAGCTGCACGGACAGGACCGCCGTTTGCAATCGAGTGAAAAGATGGATACGGCCAAGTACAGGGATATCCGGGACGAAAACCTTCTCCAGAGTGCTCAGGACCTCAGACTGGGCCAATGGTTCACCTTCCAACAAGACAATGACCCAAAGCAAACAGCTAAAATAACGAAGGAGTGGCTTCAGAACAACTCCGTGACTGTTCTTGAATGGCCCAGCCAGAGCCCTGACTTCAACCCAATTGAGTATCTCTGGAGAGACCTGAAAATGGCTGTCCACCAACGTTCACCATCCAACCTGACAGAACTAGAGAGGATCTGCAAGGAGGAATGGCAGAGGATCCCCAAATCCAGGTGTGAAAAACATGTTGCATCATTCCCAAAAAAGACTCATGGCTGTATTAGGTCAAAAGGGGGCTTCAACTAAACACTGAGCAAAGGGTCTGCATACTTATGGCCGTGTCATATTTCAGTTTTTATTTTTTAATAAATCTGCAAAAATGTCAACAATTCCGTTTTTTCCTGTCAATATGGGGTGCTGTGTGTACATTAATAAAGGAAGAAAAAAGAGAGAAAAAAAACAAAAAAAAGAACTTAAATGATTTTAGCAAATGGCTGCAATATAACAGAGTGAAACATTTAAGGGGGTCTGAATACTTTCCGTACCCACTGTATATAGATGGTTTTTAAAATTGCGCTGTCATACAAGGTGAATTAAGTTTCAACTAAAGGCCCATGACCAAGTATCAAATGCATAACCCACCACTTATAAATAGTGGCAACTGTATGGCACTCTGCACATTGGCCGCTCTTGCTTTCGAGGCTCACCGAGTTGAGATTTACTGTTCGAATGCTTTTTGTTCGACTTTTGAGGTCACAAAGGTAATAATGAACATGAACTAACACAATGTTAAGTAAGCAATGTTTCGTGTAAGGACAAGCGATTCCGTAGATATGTAGAAAAGTAGCTCAGACGAGAGAAACCAGCTTTGTGTCTGTATGTGGGCCTCCTCTTCCAGCTCACCTCCCACGTCTCAGTTCCGTTTAGTGGGGAGTGTGACCCGGATACTGAGTGCGAGCGCACAGAAGTGGGGGTTGCGTGCTGAAGAGCAGATGGGAAATTTCAATGAGCTGGAAAATCCACATCACTGGATGATGGCCTTCCTGGCAGAGCGGGGATGAACCTGGTACAGCAGCTCCCTCGAGTGGATATCTTAAAAGTCACATGATCGTGTTTCCATTGCCGGTTTTGTGGGGATGGTGTACCAAATTTGGCTCATACTTGTTTCCGTCCTACAAACCCCTTCCTTCACTCGATGTTTCCCAACCGTGGGGGGAGCGAAGCCGTAAGCGATTTTCCTGCATTTTGGTTTTCATCCCCATCAAGCAAGATCGCACTCACAGCTACAGCCGGTGCAAGAACTCACAAGACTTCCTGGCACTTAACAATGGATTTAATGGAAAACCAATAATTAAAAAAAGATGTTTGTGTATAAAAACAAAGCACTTTATTACAATTAGGCTGGAAAAAAAAATGAAAACACGACTACTTTACAAGTACAAATGTTTTTTTTTCCACAGATATTTACATTTTCTTTGACAATAAAAAAAAAAAAATTAAGGAAACCCAAAGTACTAACATGTTTACAGTGTATTTCTTGGAATTAAAAAAAAAAAAAAAAAAAAAAAAAGACGAAAGGAACGTGCACTACTCTCCATTCAGTATCTAAACACGACAAAGGAATTTGACATGCAAGGGACTATTGAAGAATACACATATTGGCCGGCTCCAAATCAATACGCGTCAGGTTGAAGGCCAGGCGATGACTGAGTTGTGTTAGAGTGGAACTTGAGGGGTTCATTTTTAGTAGGGGTATTTTATCTTTTTGGATTTAAACATTCAACAAATGAACAAAGGAGTTAGAATCCCACCAAGGTGGGCTTCCTGACAAATTGAGATTTCGACATTGGAACACTTCTGCTGACCGACGGGATTCTTTGTGTACGGACTGTTGTTACTGGCGGTGGGCTCAGAAGACCACTCGAGTACCATCCGCTGTGGGAACTGCAGGAAAACACTTTGATTGAATTCACCCCCCTAACTGTTGCCCCCGCTGGGCTTGGCGGGGGGTTTGGCTCGTATGCCACCCTGGCGGGCTTGACCTTTGGTGGGCTGCTGGGACTGAACGGGCTGTGGCGCGGAGGCCTCTTGCTGGGCGGGGCTGCGGGGGGGCGGCGTCTGGATCTGCGGCGAGGCGGCCGCGGCGACCACCTGCTGCTGGATCAGTTTCTGCTGAACCACCTGCGCTGCGGCGGCGCCAGCCGGAATCATCTGCACCTGGGCGGGAGCCGACGTGGTCAGCGTCACGGTCTGAGGCTGCGTTTGGATCTGAGGCGGACGAGGGGAGAAAAGCACGTTTACGCTGCACTCAGCAGCTGCTTGTGCTTCGACACAACGCAAACCTCAGCACGAAGCAAGACGCTCGATGACTTCTTCAGTTCGATCGAGGCCGCTTATGGCCCGTACTCTTTTAAAACACACACGCACGCAGACTCACTCCAACAGAATCGTTCTAACTTACACACTTAGGCCCGGACCACACACAAGGACTTTTCAAATGTTCAAAGATTTGTTTTGATCTGTGACAAACAGTTTTGGTCAAATTGTGTGTGGTGTCCTCCAATAATTTGAATGCAGAACACCGCACACAAACATTCTGTTCCACCGTCGATCTCAAAACCTCAAGTGAGCATATGTGATCTGACAAAACTGAAGAAGAAGACAGACTTTGGACTTTGCGCCGATGTTTCCCAAAAGTTGCCAGAGCCGCGAGCCTTGAAAAATGGTGGTGTCATCAAAAAAAAAAAAAAAAAAAAAAAAACTTGGCTTTGGAAAACACTTTTATACGGAAAAACAACATTGGGTCACACGTTTGTTTTTATTCACGGTCGTTTCCTTTTGTTGAGTCGGGACGCTTCCTGATTGGCTATAATCTGTTCCACGTCACTATTCGGGAGAAGTTGGCTCATCCCCCACACACAAAGACTTTTGCTCGTAAATATTGAACACGTTCAGTATTTAAGATATTTAAGTAAAGGACTTTCCTAAAAAGAATTTTGTAGCTGTATTTTGTGTTGTAGTATTCTACGCTATTTATTTATGGACTTAGAGCTGTCACGTTAATCTTCAATTTCTCAACAGTTCTAAAACACAAATTGACTTACTCTAAAACACACGCACATGCACGCAGCCTCACTGGGACGCAATGCTGAATGAAGGCGGTACCTGCTGTGGTGACGAGACAATTTGTTGAATGTTAGCCACAGTGGGCTGCTGCTGTTGCACTATTTGTGGGAGCTTCGCCACCTGCTCAAAACAATAACAAAAATAGTCAAAGGGGAGAAACAAAAACTGCAAATTCTTCAGACATGTAAGACAAGTACCTGGATTTGCTGAGGTCCTGTGGGTTTCTGGGTCTGGGCAATGGATGTGGTAAAGAACTGGGGCTTGATCCCGGCTTGAAGTTGGGTGGTGGTCGTGTAGGTCACCTTCTGCTGCTGCTGAGTGGGCTGGGCAGCCTGTACCGTAACCTGCTGCGCACCAATCCAAGGAAATTGTCACAAGGAAACATATCGTAAGTCTACACCAGTGATTTCCAACCTTTACGGAGCCAAAGCACATATTTTACAATTGAAAAATCTCACGGCACACCAACAAACAAAAATGTCACAAAAAGTGTATACAGCAATTACTGTATGTACTTCCTGCCATCTAATAGAAGAGCATGCATTTGTTCTGTCTGTCACTATGCCTCACTGGCATAAATAGATGAACAAAGATACATGATTTCTTCTAAATACATTGTTTTAATTACGAAAGATTTTATAACTTCCCAAATGCCAGGTTTTTGTGACAAACAAAAATGAAACCAAGATAAATCTGAATAATTTTTTCAGAGAGTGGAAGTAAAAAAACAATGGAGATAATGTGGTTGCAGAAGTGTGCACACCCTCTTATAACTAGGGCTGTACTGTAGCTGTGTTCAGAATTGACCAATCACATTCAAACTCATGCTAAATGGGAGTCATCACACACCTCGGCCTGTCACGATACATTTTTAGGATGATTTATTGTCCAGGAAAATATCACGATAAACGATAATGTTGATATTTTTAGGCAGCTGATACAATGATACTAGAGCATATTATTATTCTATTCAAGCACATCCTTTTTAAGAACAATTTGCTTTTAATTCAAGAACATTTAATATTTGCATTGAAACGAAGAGCAACAATAACTGTCGTAAATGAACAATATCAATAAAACAGACTCAGGCTCTCCACAAAAATTGCACTTAAAAAATACTAAACATTTGGCACAGAAGTACCTTAACAACTGCCAATCAAATTTCCAGTTTTTTAAAGTACCAACAAGAATTTGGTAATCGTAACAACGCAACAACAAAAACACTATCCCGTTCATATTTGCACTGTTGTGCAAAAAGAACACCTTAATTGAAAGTTGTCAGGAGGGCCCTCCATGTCCCGTCATGTCTTTTATTCCCAAATGAAGGAATTGAGTGGAATCGTTATTAGGCTTGGGATAAGGCTGATTCGATACATATCTAGATACACAGGTAGCGATTCGATTAAAAAAATATCTTTACGGGCAGAATGATTCGATATGATTCGGTTCAGTATGGGAGCGATACGATTCTCGATTCGATGCAGAAAAAAATGTGAGTTAACATTTGCACATGCGTTAATCATAAAAAACCTTGACTTGACTTAACCCAATTCTATTAAATGGCATTTGTCTAACCCTATTTTCAAATGTAAAATACCACTTTAACTCTTGAGCTATTGTTGCTTTATCATCTTTTATTGTCATGAACATGCATGCATTCACACGTAATTTGTTCTCTGCATTTTACCCATCACAGTGAACACATACACGTTAGTGGAACACACTGGAGCAGGGGGCAGCTGAAGCGCCCGGGGAGCATTTCGGGGTATCAGTGTCTTGCTCAAGGACTTATGGCACTTTAAAAAAATGTAAAGAAAAAAAAAATACATATATATATATATATATATATATATATATATATATATAATTATTTTGTTTTTAAAATAAATTAATTATTTTAATAGACCGCACAAATACAACAATACATTTCAAAGATTTTCTCTTCTTAAACTTTCCACAAACAATATTTAAAGAGAGATGGGTGGTCTCGCACACCGTGTCATTCAAGCGAGGACCGCCACTGCACACACACAGGTTTTTCTTTTTTTTTTTTTTTTTTTTTTGCTGCTTGCTGAGTGCTGATTGACTTTTTTAACTTTTAAGTCGTGATGACTATCTTAGTTCAACTGGTGATTGTTGTGTCAGCTTCGCAACATACCTGGCTATGTATCCTATCGGTGGTTTCTTTTTGAACTCGAACGTCTAAGTGGACCGCGAGTACTCGAGAAGAGCCATTAGTTTGCTGAGTTACAACCCAAGTAAATTGCCAAGTCATACCTACCTTTGCCATATTGTCTCCATGTTTACAATCTGCAGGCGCACATTTCGCCACTGGCCCCGTTGTCGACGGTGGACTTGAGATAAGGTATGTGACGTTGCATTCAATGTTTACAACTCCTGGAGAACAAACGCTACTTTGCTATTGCTGTGACCACGAAAGTAGCTTCACTACTGTAAAGCTCTTTGATGTTGAAATAGTGACGCTACGGAGAAATGTAGTTAAACTAGTAGTGTAGCTAGTATCCAGCACTGCTGTGTTTAGTTATTAGCATAAGGTTACCTGCGGAGCACAGCTCGAGACCTCTCGCGCTTGTTTTACGAGATGAAAACCACCAACCTTCCGGCAACCGATTCCTAGCCTTGTGACAAATCGTCCACAGCCCTACAACCGATGTATCTAAGGATTCCTGGCGGATTTTGTATCGATAGTCTAGTCTGCTACCGATACAGTCGTATCTCTCGCCTTTACGAACGGATATCCGGTCGCATCAGTTTATCATCCATCCATCCATTTTCTACGGCTTATTCGAGGTCAGGTCACGGTAGAACAGTAGCTTTAGCAAGGACGCCCAGACTTCCCTCTCCCTAGCCACGTCATCCAGCGCTTCCGGGGGGATCCCGAGGGTTTCCCGGGCCAGCCGAAAGACGTAGTCTCTCCGGCGTGTCCTGGGTCGTCCCGGAACACCTCACCGGGGAGGCGTCCGAATCAGATGCCCCAGCCACCTCATCTGGCTCCTCTCGATGCGGAGGAGCAGCGGCTCTACTTTGAGAATTTTAAGTGCCTCAAATTAACCCCAAATAATAACGTTCTAGTAGGCCTTTCCTGACATTTCTCTAGTCACAATCCTACAGCACAAGCCATCATGTGCAGCGTTACTCAGAACGGTATATCTTTCCAAAATAGATGAAAAGACGAGATAAAAACCGGTCAGGGAGTCCAAGAAGCCAACAGACACAGTAAAGGATCTGCAGGAACTTTTTGGCTGTTCAGTAAACGTGACAACAATCATCAGTCTTCTTTACATGTCTGCGCTATGGGGTAGGGTGGCAAGATTGAAGCCTTATCTTACGAAGAAAGAAGAAAAAAAACATACTTAAAATCTCCCAAATGCATGTGGGAAAAATGCGTCATTGTCCGATGAAACCAAGATACAGGTTTTGGCCATAATTCCGAAAGCTATGTTTCGCACAAATGTATGACTGCTCATCACAGAACAAATAAAAATCATAAGTCAGGCAGATTGATTCAGTGTCGCTTGGTAGATGCAGACCTTGTTTACCTTCTGCTGCGCTGTGGCCTGTCCTTGTTGTGGCTGTCCCGCCTTCTGCTGGGCCGCCTGCTGTTGCTGCTTCTTCATCTGAAGCAGCTGCTGCACCTGCATCTGTGGGAAGGACGGCGTCAGCACAGGACCACCTGGAGGAGGAGAGACGGTAGGCTTCAGAAGCTGGGGGGACTGATTGTAAGCACGACAAGAGTGTCCGAAGCTTAGAAAGCATTTTGGTAATGTACCCGTTTTCTGGGCCTGGCCAATTGCCACGCTGATGCCAGCTACGGTGACCGGCAGCGTGGTGACACCGGCAGATGACACCACAGCTGGCACGGAGACAACGGGAGGTTTGGTGAGGGTCATCTGGGCTGTCTGGCCTGCCTGGGTCTGAATCTGACCCTGGGCGGGCACTCGGGTCTGCAACAACGAAGAGAATGTGTGACGTCACGTCAATGTGTGCCAGCGTGTCATTTAGGCTAGTATGCTTGCTCTCTCTCTCTCTCTCTCTCTCTCTCTCTCTCTCTCTCTCTCACACACACACACAAGGCTCATATGAAGCTGCTTTGAATACAGTTGTTTATGCACCATGGATTGATGATTGATGTATGAAGTGTGCTGTTCACGAACAGTCTTGGCATCCACGTGGATCACTCAGTTTGTGCTTTTACCTCACACAGTGTAACATCCCGTATTTCAAATACAAGTCCTTTTGTTTTTTTTTTGCTCTAAATTAACACTTAAGGCCTCTTTATACTCCCACGTTCGCGCAGCCGACAACGCCCGCATTGCATCCCGTGACCGACGCATTGCCTGCGGGGCCCCTCTGCGTCACTTGACGCGCACACAGCAAAAATGTTGCTGCGTGTAGAATGCCGCGGAGATCATCTCTCATTATTGGTCCGTTTTAGTCACATGCTGTGATGACGTACTCACTGTTCCTCTCGGTTCCACATACCACCTACGCCTACCGCCTTCTTGATCGATTTTGCAGCATAATTAAACGTATCATTACTAGGTCCATTTGTTCAAGCAGTCAGTGCTCCACGGTTGCCATTGTTGTTGCTTTGTTCCTTGTTACGGAAAAGAAAGGAAAAACGGCTACCAGAAATGGCCAAAAAATGCAGAGGGAACTCCACCCTGTGGCGTCCTAGCCAATACCAGCCGTAGCGACAGCACCGACTTGGAGAACTGCAGTACATTTTCAAAACTGCACGCGTAGGTTGCGCTCGAGAATAAAGACAAACTGCGTGCGGGATACCCACAGTGACATCAGCGCAGTCGCCCCCCGTGCGAGTATAAAGAAGCCTTTAGCATTGCTCCTAACAAATTTTGAAACGCAAGTGATATAACAGCGTATTGCTGTTGAAAAAGGGAGGAGGAAATAATAGCTTAATATGTTTCTGATCTCACTGCGCATTTTGGCAGTTCAACAGGAAGCAATTTGGCGACGTAAGCATGGGCGCGTGGGCTTTGTAGTATTAAAGAGGCAACAAAGGATGAATTCATTGCTATACTGTATTTATTTTTAACTAAACCAATAAAAACAAGGTAAACATAACTTGGTTCTGGTCATGGAACTGATTAATTGTATTTCCATTCCTTTTAATGGGGGAAAAAAAATCACTTATTAATTAGGGAAAGGTTGACTTCTGCTTATATTTATTTGTATCACAGTTAAGAAATGTAAACTGTACAGTTAGTAAACATTTTATGATTGCAACTGTTTGGACTCAGAATGAATTATGCGGACCAAATTGCGGGTGTATTTTGTGCGTAGAATAATAAACAGTTACCAGTCTGGCCACCTGTAGGTTGGCCACTGTGGTGCCCGTCAAAACAGATCCTGGTCTTGGCGCCGCCACCGCTGCTAGCTGAGGACTTGCTTGAGCCGCCTGGGTCGCCTGCACTTGCGCCTGCTGGGCTCCTGCAGCCTGTTGGCCCTGAGCTGCGGCTGCTGCCACAGCTGCAGCGACCTGCTGCTGCTGCAGCTTATGTTTGTGCATCTTTAAGAAGAAGACCACGACTTTATTGATCCCGCAGCCGGGAAATTTCACTGGTTACAGCAGTAAGCATGAATATACAATGTTATGAAATGCATAAGTAATAAAATAAAACACGTGAGAGCGGTCCATCAGGTTACGTGATTTGTTTTTGTCAAAATGTTTTATTGTTTACCTGGGGTTTATTTACAGCTTTGATCTGAGGAGAAGCAGCCTGCTGCTGCTGCTGCTGTTGAAGCTGTTGTTGCCGAAGCATCTGCAGGTGGGCCGGGGTGAGGCCCTTACCTTGTGCAAGCTGCATACCTGTAGCTTGGCAGAGTACAGCACGTTCAGATCAGTGAAACAGTACAGAATATTTGAAAGTAGGGCTGGGCAATATGCTCTTAAGATAAAATTAAAAAACAAATTCCCCTAAAAAAATTCAAATTTCTGACTTTAAAAATGGTTTGTTTTGAAACACTTCTTGGAAAACCAAAATAAATGCATCAAAGCAAGCAGCCGGGGTGACTTGTCGCGCATGCCGTGGCCGCTCACAGCACATCGCCGCCGGACGCGAGAGTGCCGACGACCCGCTGAAGAGGACCGAGGTGGGAGGAGCATATCAATGCGCGTTCAGTGTGTATAAATAAGCCTGCGATCAAAGGACACGCCGTCGCTATGAATGCTTGGCCGCAGCTTCTACACTAGCAGATAGGGTTGGGCATCGTTTGAATTTGAGCGATTCCTTACTTCGATGCCAGTTCCAAATGATTCTCGATTCAGATTCTTTTAGGGGGCTGGGTCAAAAAGGTTTGCACTTTAAATAGTGTCCAAATTATGAACATCCATTTTCTTAGCACCCCGCACCACAGACTAAAATGAACATTTGACTCTGGGTTCTTTATAACCAGTATCAATATCAAACCTATGAACTAAAAGGCAATGTGTGTGGAACTAAACTAATTTACTTCATATTCCTTAATGAATGTTTCAGCTAAAATAGTTATTTGGGACTGTTTTATCATGTCAAATGGTTTATATGTGCAAGCTTTAAGTTGACTTCCTGTTTTAAACTTGTAGCCTTTTATTTTGAAGGGTACACACCGGAACTCAGCATTTTGACATTAAATTATTATTATTATATTCAAGCACAAAGGATGTGCTTGAATATAATAATAATATGCTCTAGTATCAAATGTAAAAATGTGAACGATTCCGGGAGAACCGGAACGTTAGTCCCGGTTCCAATCGGTTTGCGAATCTCGATGCCCAACCCTACTAGCAGATCCCGTGATGTGGACCAATCAGCTGTTTTCCGTATTTAAATGGGAGAAGGTGAGCCATCCAATCAGAGCAAAGCTAATTTACATGTCCCATAACAATGAGGAATCTGACCGTCTCAAATGCCAGGCATAAAAGACCAACTAGAATGGCTTAAAAAGGACATTTTGGGCATTTCCAACCAAAATTATCATGCAAACCCGATAAATGGACATCGAAAGATTCTCAA